>NW_004797662.1:314766-325570 GCF_000002075.1 Aplysia californica
GTGTGTGTGTGTGTGTGTGTGTGTGTGTGTGTGTGTGTGTGTGTGTGTGTGCGCGCGCGCGTGCGTGTGCGTGTGCGTGGGTGTGGTAAAACTCCAAACCATTGTGCCAGCATCTTTTAAAATAAAGATTTATCTTAATCTTATCTGAAAACGGGCGTATGTCGTGTAGCCTGGTGATACTGATTAAATAAGGCTTTTCCCGTTATATCTAAAAAGGAACATGTATGTATAGTATGGGGTTTTAGGGCGCTCGCAACTGCATAAGGTCATATGAGCGCGCAAAAAGGAACAGCATGGATACAAGGACAATAAAAGCTGCTCTCTGTCCATACCGTTTGAAATAAACTTCTTTTGAGAAAGAAAGCTATTAAGATATCACTGAAATATCATCCCCCTATTTTTTAAAACTTCTAGTGGAAAGTCTACCTCACGCCTCATATAGTCTTTTCGAAGAGGGGATAATATGGTCAGAGACTATGAATATTTATTATGTTACAATGCAGCCAGCTGCCCTAATTCTCTTGAGTTCATTTGAACTAAAATCATATTCTACCTCAGTACCAGCTGAAAGCTTCCATTTGACGTTCGACAATGCTGAAAATATTAATTTTTCACAGATTTGTTCGTTCACCAATTAAAGAATGATACTAACATGGCCAGTTATGCGGAAACACCAAGGTGAAAACGTGCGTCTACTGATCTGCTATACATTGTGCAAGGATAAGGTGTTATGTGTTAATTTATTTTCTGCACCAGAATAAATACAGTTTTGGAAAGCAAGAGACCTAATTCGAACCCACTACCTAAAAAGTGAAGTTCACCCCCCCCCCCCCCAAATGAATGATATGACGTTAGATTCGTCTCAAAGTAGGCCAACATCTGCGAAACTGCACAAAAGTGCGAGTTTGTAGGTTTAACACCCTTTTCTACACTGCTAGGTTATTAAAAGAATTTAGTATCCATATCCAATGGGATCAAGTCAGATGGGTAGAGAGCTCCAAAACAACCCACATTCAGAACTACCCATTGGGGATTTGAACCAGAGCCATCCGCTCCTTAAGTTCAGCATGATACCAGCTGAGCCAACAGTGCGCCTCGAAACTGCTCTGAGAATTCCAGAAATTGATGTCGCCATTTTCACATGCCCCTTTTTATATCTATTTCTTTTGAGTTCTACTGATTCCTTATTCCGGTGGCGTATAATTGTTATAATTTATGTCGTCGGTGGCCTAGACCTAGTGGTTAGGCTCTCGGACTCGCAACCTTTAGGTAGTGGGTTCGAATCCAGTCAGGGGCTCGACGCTGTGTCCTTGGGAAATACACTTTACACGAATGATCCTCACTTCACTCGGGAGGAAATGGGTACTCGGCTATAGACAGTGAAAGATCTTGTCAGTTTGCTAGTGTTTGAGCGCGGGAAATCAGCAGCTTGCACCTTGTTTCCTGGGAAGCCGAGAATATTTCTGAGTGTTCTAGGGTCTGCTGGCTTAATAACAGTTCGGTACTTTAGAATGACATCGTTCTACCTGACAGTTTTTGGCTGTTTTGAGCAAAAGAGTCCAAGAGGCCAGAAACCAATTGTTTTATCTGATCTATCAAAATCTTACGATTATTCGGAGTCGTTATCTAACAATTGCATTTGAGAAAGCTTGACATGATGTGAAATTCACATTTTTTAAAATGCCAAATTTCCCCAAACTAGGTACTGAGCAGATAGAACTTTGAAATTCTAAGGTAGCCAGCTATAATGCATGCTGTAGAGCGTGGATGCGCGCTATATAAATGTCATAGAGGATATTCCATTGATTTATGTTATATGCATGTTCACCCGCACTTGTTATTCGTGTGTTCTCAGGTACCTAGATCTATGTTATTCGTGTGTTCTCAGATACCTATGACTATGTTATTCGTGTGTTCACAGGTACCTATGCCTAACGGGATTTTGTATTGTTGACGAAATAAATACATAATGAGTTCGGAACAAAGACTGTTGAAGTTATTTAATATTATTATAAAACCGCCAGGAAATTTAATTTCTGATAACTTGTCTGAAGTAAACCGTAAAGTTATCATTGGTAAGATGTTCAAGTGTTCTAAGCCCAAAAAGCAATTCTTTTTCCAGAAGAGAGAAAAGACCAAAAAAAATAACACCTGTTTCGCACGATCTATCTAGATCTCTTTCTATTTTTCATCCTTTCCATCCCTCCTTCTGCCCCTCACCCCCCTTTCTCCCTATTTCTCCCTCTCTCTCTCTCTCTCTCTCTCTCTCTCACGGATCCACTTCCATGACTCTGGTGCCAAGCGCAGATTACGTGAACTGACTGTAAATTGTAAGTCACCTGACAGCAGACCACAATTCCACGTCTCTTGCACCACACAATGAGGAAAAGAAAAAATTGAAACCTAGAGTCTTCTCTCTCAAACATAATGTTTTGACGAATTTATTGCCGATTTTGCCAGTGCTTTTCATAGCACTAAGTCGGTGTCATGTCGCTGAGCCTTTCTTTACTCAAACTCGGAATCAAAAGAAATGAAGATCCCGCTCCCACCGGTGTCCATGGTGTAGCTTTCATTCTGCTGGAATGTTGTATCCCTCTCAAGCTGGATTGACCCTGACAGGCATGGTCAAAAGCCCGCCTCCTAGATTATCTCAGTTTTGTCAATGAGGGCATGAAACACCTACATTAAAAAACAACTCGACTCTTGTTCTTTTTACAGTGCTACGAGTCATTTCACCATACGGCAGTTGCTGGGCAATACATTATTTTTCTCACCATTTTTTTCCGGAATGATCTTTGTACTGTAAATGCAAGGCTCTCAACTCTTCTATACTGAGGAATATGGTTCGAATTAATTAACTTATCAAGTACAATGTGCCTCCGTCAGTTTGATTGGGTGCTGTATTCAGTTAAGCCTTGTTTGTCCCTGACAGGCAAGGTTGATGTGGTCAGCCTCCTAAAATGGTCTAAATTCTGTTCATGGGGACGTGCAGCACCTAGAGATGCAGTGGCTTTATATGTATGCTTTAAAAGTGAGCACTGACTTCACTGTGACGTTATGAACACCTCTGATGTCTTTGTCAGGTAATATATACTGGCGGTCATTAAAAACGCACCATTTTGGATTGAGCACATTTTGGACTAAAATCTATCCATTGACATCAATTGAGGTTGACAAAAGTTCACGGGCAACAGAGGTTACTGATTGCACAAAATTTGAAGTACCCAGTTCAAAACTATCAATGCGCACGTGCAACACGCAAAAATCCGATGTGTCGACCTCAAACCTAAACTTTATTCAGCGAGACAGAATTTTTGGCAGTTAGGGAGAGATTATATTCGCCCATAACAAAAACTGACATTCTTTACTCTGTGCAAAGGGTTTTTTCTGCGTAAATAATGCCGCGACTTTCCGTGCAAGAACGTGAAAGGCAATTGGAATGCCCCAAGCCGGAATGGCATAACGGCAAGTTGCCAGGCGCATGAGCTGTAGCCACTCGACTGTTATCCAGTTGTCTCAACGAAATGCAGCTACTGGATCTACAGCAGTTCGGCGACGGAGTGGCCAACCACGAGTTACATCACCAGCGCAAGACCGTTACATTTACCAACGTCACCTTCGTGACCGTTTCCTGCCAGCACCGGAAACAGGTCGTCAAGTGGTTGGTCGGCGTAGACCAGTATCTGAATGGACCGTGCGACGCCGTTTGCGGGAAGCAGGACTTGCAGCCAGACGCCCGTATGTTGGTCCTGTCCTGACACAGATGCACCGTCAACAATGTTTGAAATAGATCAGGCAGCATTTACAGTTAACGAGAGTCGGTTAGCCCTCTCGCATGCTGACGGGAGAAGAAGGGTCTGGAGACGCCCCGGCGAGCGCTCTGTTGCATGCCGGACGTCGATAGGTGGGGAGGAGGCAGCGTCATGGTATGGGGAGCGTTCAGCCACGATTATCGCACACCACTGTACTTCTTCGACCAGCCTGTGAATGCCACCACGTACCGGCAGGTTTTAAAGAACCACGTCTTGTGTTATTTAGTCAGCACCTAGAGCTGCAGTTTTTCCAATACGACAACGCCCTCCTTCATACCGCTCGAGCCACCACTGCTTTTCTGCAGACAAACAAAATTGATGTCCTGCCTTGGCCATCACTATTTCCTGACATGGCACCAATAGAACATGTGCGGGACGAGCTTGGCCGCCGTTTGTCCCGTGGAAGACCTCTACACAATCTCCAAGAGCTCAGGCGTTCTTTGACAAATGAGAGGGTACAGATTCCACAGGTGTTCTTTCAGACTCTTGTCAATTCCCCGAGAAGACGCTACCAATCCTGTATTCAGGCCGATGGAGGACATACACGATACTAAAGCAGGTGATAAAAACTCAATATACCGCTCTGATTTTTGAAAAATGACTTTTGTTACTTCATGCTTTTGTGCTTGCGGTGCCAGTTGACCTTTTCATTTCATTTCAGCTGTGAAAGTTCACAAAATGACCAAAGAATGCAATGGTATACAATCTGTTTTAAAAAATAAACACATCACCATTTCTTGAATCGTTTTGTAAGTGGAGCGTTTTTAATGACCGTTAGTATATATTTGAGTTGTTCTTTTGTTTTGTATTATTGTCTATTCGTTTAAACGTTTCCGGTGATTGGGTTTTGTAGAAAGATTCAGGAGCCCAGAGGAGAGGCAAAGGAGGTGAGGGAGTGGGGTCAGAAAGAGGAGACGAAAGCAGATGACAGAACATTGCTAGAGAGTAGGAAAAGGAGTGAAAGGAGACAATTTTAGAGAAGAAAATGTTTTGGTCGCTGCACTGATTCGAATCCGGGACCTTTGAATGGGAGGCCCACACCTTAACCTCCAGGCCACGAGAGCTCCTCCTCCCCTTCTCCTACGGGAGTCTGGTGTATCGGTATGACGCGTTGTCGAGTGGGGAGAATTTAGAGAGCATGGGTCCAAAGCGTCCGCACTCACGCTTCAGCACGCTTCATCACAAAGTACGTACGTTAACGTAGCGACCAGCCCGTGTCCGCAGCGTCCTCACACGTATGGTAATTTTTTATGCGCACCAGACATAGATCTAGAGAAATGGCGTAAGAAATTATTTTTTTTTATGGTGGTGGTTGAAGAGGAGGTATATGCAAGGTCACCGCCGATTCTGAGTAGATCCCATATTCAAAGAACGAGGCAAAACAGGAGAATTTAGAATGTTGCATCAAATTCTTGATGATTACGAAACATGCGTAGCATATTTTCGCATGACGAAGGAAAGCTTTCAAAGCCTTTTGGAATTATGTGGCATTGTGGACTACATATTCAAAAACAAAATACGAACTAGAAGAAGGCCATTTCACCAATTGAAAGGCTAACAACTGATGTAAGATGTTGCTGCTGATGTTGCTGCTTGCTGCTTCTGTTGTAGTTGTTCTTATCCTCCTCCTTCGCCGTTGTCATTGTAGTATGACCTAAGTAAATGGTCTGTACCGTATCCGTCATTTATCTGGTTTTATCTGTGTGCGTTTAGTGGAACTTTATAAGGGGAATTCTTGTGCCTATCAGTACGGATTGACAAGGATCCCTGTGCTCCCCCTAAGTCGAGACTACAAATTATGATTCAAATTGTGTAAAACAAATCATTTTCTTGATATATAAGAAATGATGCTTTAAAGAACACGAGGGCCATCTCGAAAAATGCGGTTTGGGGAAAATCGAAGTTAAAGTTTTTGGACTCTCGTTCAGTTTCTTTAAAAGACTTATAACCGAGCACATGTACCCCCCCCCCCACCCCCACAAATGGGGAGGCACAGGGCAAATCCTGATAGGTACAGGAATTCCCCTATAAAGTTCCACTCAACGCACAGACAAAACCTGCTATCGGTAAAGATCGCTACGCATATGGCGCACCTAATTTTTAGGTATTGAGAAACAATTTCTATCGTCCCGAATCTCCATTGCAGGGGACACATCACGCACCATCGCTCACCGCGTTGTGTCATGTGACGTCATGCAGTTGGACTAGGGAAAGTTTTAAATTACCATAGCAAAGGAGACGTCAATCGTAGGAAAAATCTGAACATTTTTCAAATCAGCATCCTTCAATATAGGGTAGATCCGAGCAGATTGTTATTTTAGTATAGAAAATAATCAAGAACGCTACTTTTATAGAAAAAAGCATCAGTGTGTTGTATGGGGATTATTTCTTTGTCTTGTTGACTATGCTTTGGGCGAGTATGTGAAGTGTGTAGTCTGATACCATTCCCATACTGCTTGTTAGCCCGTAGAGCTAGGCCTAGACAATAAGTAGAAAATTAGTCACACAGCTGAGCTTTTGTAGAAAAGATTAGATATATACCAGGTCAGTGGGCCAGCCCGGGGCGACAATTTTTTTTTTTACTTATAGGGATCCTGTCTGAGCCCCCTAGATGAGGTTCCTTGCTACACGTACGTACTTATTTTTTAGTATAAGTGTTTGTTTTGTTCTGTACCCCCCCCCCCCCCCCCCAATGAAACCGAACTTCTAGGTAGGGCAATGCCCACTTTTAGTGTAGGTCAAGATTTCTGGAAACCCGTGACATCTGGGTTAGCCCACCTGACCCCAAAAGCGACCAAATGTGCGTTTCTTTTAGCAACTTCAATGCATTGTTCAACATTTCAGAGTGTCATTTCCATCGAGTAGACGGTTCTGGTTACGTCTGTGTGGTTCCAATCAAGTTCAAAATTCATGTAGACTAACCAAAAACTAGGAAGTGGCACAAAGTGGCATATCTTAAAAAGAAAATATCTATGAAGGAAACAATATGTACAATTTGGATGCAAAGTTGCAACATTTTAATACGATGCAAAACAAAGGTTTTCAACAAGGGCGTTCAACAAGTAATGGGCTCAGGCGGTCAGCCAACTTATCGCTTAAATGAACATCTAGTTTGGGCACTTACAGAGACCAGGGTTGCAGCAGCTATTTCGTTCACATTGGTTCAAACATCAAACGTCGTAAGTTGGTTGTTGTCCAGAACAGGTCCTTTCATCAATCTCGCAAGTACAATATTGTTCTGGACAGTTGCCAAGTGCGCAGTTTGACGAGCACCAGCTGTCAAGATCACTCCATGCACTGCAGGAGCCAGATGAGCAGGTGCATTTTAATCCATCTACTTCTCCGGGACATTCCGAATCGATGCATTCGTCAGCGCATTTCTGGTCTCTGGCCTGTCCTAGGTTACCTCTGCACGGAGTTGGGGGGTGCCTGGGCGAGGCCATTCATTCGATAGCCGTGTCCGGCAGTGGGGCTGGGCAGCAGGCCATTCGATAGCCGTGTCCGACAGTGGGGCTGGGCAGCAGGCCAGACAAACTCACCACAACCAGAAGTAAAACAGTGTCGACATCTTGTGGCAGTCTGGAGAAACAAATAGGAATTTCGTCAACAGGAACGACAATGTAATGAAACATAGCAAAACTCAACAGCAGCAATAGGAACCCAAACAACCCATTAAATTAGATCTACCTACTTTTGCTTTGTGGCCAAACTAGAAAAAGACCAGAATTTGACGATATTCAGCAGGCAGACCTCAAACTTTCATGAGCGGGACACGTCCAAACTAGAAACACCCAACATGGTGGAAAGCACAACTTGTCTGTGCGAAGCAAAGCGAATAATTGTTTTACACAAGCGCAGACCGGGGGGGGGGGGGGGGGGGGGAGAATTCTTACGGGATTAAATGAGAATATCTTCTCCCTGTAAACAAATAACCCCATTGCATGGAGAAAGACACATGGTACAAAGACTTACAACAGACGAAGAGGTGTGAACCCTTATCAGGGGCGAAGGCTGACTTGTTTGACAGGGTAATCAAAGTGAGATGGGACCAGATAGGGCCTGGAGATATCACACTCACACAAGTCACAAGAATCTTACTGAATCTTAATGGCACTGGAGGCGGCAACATCCTGAATTCAAGTTGTATGCATATTCAACCGCCAAAATAATCGCTAAAGTATTTCATTAAATATTTATTCTAACCTTACATTTAACTTAAGATTTGAACACACGAACACCAAGGAAAGAAGCAGAGAGGGCAGGCATGTTATACCAGACAGCCGAAACACTTGGTAGAGCATGCCAATTATTATTTTTTTTATTTCACATTTGGCTGTTTTTTGTCTAGCTTTTTGCGGCCAGGAGCCGGCGTCATAATCGAGGTCACGATCTGATTATAGGATGTTAAAAAGTCGAGGAAAAAAAAGCACTCGCAAAGTCCAGATATTAGGACTGTTAGTTCCGTTCCCCTCACATCTGTGAGGTAGACTCGACCAGTGTAATAGTTAGCTTACATAATCAGCGAGTACGGCTGCTTATAACTGGCTCGAAGGGGGTGAACAGGATATATGCGGCAATGAAACAGTTTTGACTGCTATGCACATGTTCCCTTCAACTCTATTGGTAGACTCTTCCAGCCTCACTTTAAGCTTACTTAACCAAAGCTTGTGACTGCTTATGAGGTGGCCCGATAGGGGCGAACAGGCTATTTTTGTGGCAATGAAACGGTTTTGAAGGTTAGGCATAGTCTATTGTTCATTGGTGATTATGAACGTCTTTTACATTTAATTTATGAGGTTTACGTCAATGGGTGAATTTGACTGCGACAATGTTTCAAAATTAGGAAGGGAAGCAGTGATTATTTGATTAGACGTTTCGCCTCCGAGTGCAAGAGTAAGTGAGACACCTAAAAGGTACTTCAGTTGTGTAGAAAAAGTATTTCGTCAAAGTATTTTGTCGAAAAGAGCAGTTATTGCATTATTTCGATTGATTGAGTAGGTGTTTTACGGCACTGACTTCTTGCATTGTTACCGGTACACGTTTAAAACAAATTTAAATGCCTACATGAGCACCATAAACACTAAGCTACAATAAGCCTGACTAAAGACAAGGTCAATTCTGTTTTGGATAATATTTTTTAAACTCGTTACATCTTCATAATGAAAACATTACACAAACGTCTTTATGAGAAGAAGTTTACCCGCTGCATCAAAGAACAACGTTTGAACATGAATTACAAATGGCATCTCCTCAAGCAGACTGAAAATTATTCAACTAAAAAGAAAAAGCAAACAAGCTTAACACGAAACTTACTAGATCTAGATCTAGTCACAAAACTTGGTCAATCAAACATAGAACATACTCACCTCAGCAAACTTTTTGAGTATTTCACAGCAGAACTTAGCAAAGATACTGACGTGAGGGAACTGTCCCTTATATACTGCGACAGTGTGTTGTACCGCCCCTTTTCCCCGCAACTCTCACGACAAAAACTACAACTTAATGTGCACCTCGTCTGAGTGAGTATTAATCTTTGTGTTGCTAATAGTAACTTGATATTAACCCTCCGCTTCCCAAGCCGACGTGTTGTGCTGGTTCAATTATATAAAAAATAATGTAGATACTTTACACCCCAATAGACACCATTTAGATGACCTGTGAGGATTGTAACTTCGACCCTACATGTTAGGGCTGACCCAACCGAGAGAGATACAGTGTCTTTGAAGACAATGGGAAATACTCGATAACCCATACCCCCCCCCCCCCCCATCTCCTCATCAAATAACATACACATACGAGAGTCAAACTCGTGACCCATGCGTGAGGCTGCAAAGTGCTAAATGGGTACACACACAGACGCTAGTTTTTTCCGATGTATGATTCAATGATTAAACACTGTAAATTGATCTAAGAGACCAGACTTTCGACCGAGATGAATACGTCCATCTCCAATAGATGGACCTCCAAACCCCCCAAACAATCCACGTTCAAGAGCTCCCCGTTTGGGACTCCACCTTGGATGATTTACACAGATGTTTGTAATGACCAACTAAACAATATACTGTGTCCTTTCCACTGAAGTCTATGGTGTATTGGTCGCGCTCTTTGCCTCGCACACCAGAAAATGTGAGTTAGATCAATGTCTTTTCTCTCAGATCTTTCCTCTCCACCCTGACAGATAGACTAGATTGAAGCTTCTCGAAGGATAAAACCTTATTACGTTTTGTATCTTATTTTGATTACACAACAACATTTTCAAGTGTTCTATAATACACACATAAAATCTGTTCAAAGTTTATTAACGATGCATTGATTCTATTCCATGAAAAAGCTCTATCACATCTCTTTCACAAAATGTGTAATTTTATTCTTGATTTTTCAAAATGGGATGACAGTACGATAAAATAATCTAGCGTCTGCGTTTGTCGCCATTTTTTGGTCCAAAAGTTGCAGAACGTTGCCACAAAAATGGCAAAAGCTGCCATAAAAGTTGCCATTAATTTTCAAGCTTTCAACTCTCTGTGACGACATAACTTCATCTAAAGCATCAGAACTTCTTGTGCTCTGTTTTAAGCAACCAGAATATCAATTGTAGCCACACAGAGTGTAAACACGTAAACAAGGTTTCACAACAGAATGAAATCAAAATTAGAACAGCGCATGAAACAACCACAAAAATTAACAAATAGGACGTGTGTCAACCTGTCCGAAGATTGCCATTTGAACCCTAAACGTGCGTATTTCAAGAAAAAGTACCGAATATTACATACAAATTATGGAATCACACACAAAGCGCCTGCCAGGGTCAGTATTTGGTTTTGGTGGACGCACGATCGAACATAACACATTTATGTAAAAATAAAGGTAGGAACAACATCAAATTAATGATATTACATTAGATCTATATAAACACACAAAAACACACAAAACCAGAAAAAAAAATCAGAACAGTAACAATGGGGGAAAATTAAAACATCAATAAATTAAAACAC
>NW_004797662.1:330547-338006 GCF_000002075.1 Aplysia californica
GTTGGCGATTTTGCGGAATCACAGTCTGTCCGATGAACACAGAGCAAGGGCAATGACAACGTTGCGGCGCTTGACTTTATAATTTAAAATATAAAAAAAAAACTTCTTCTGTTGTCGTTATTTGAAACTTTAAAAAGGCATACAATGACGTGCATTCTATGAAATGCACAAACTTGTGTTTCCTATTTACGTATAATGACAATTAATGAATAATTTGTAACCAAGGCAAAAGTTGGTCCGTATGCGCAGACATGGAATTGTGGAAACATGACGTCATAGACCCAAGGCCATATTGGTTAGCGGTGACGTCTCGCCATCTCGTTATGGAAGTTGTCAGGGGACTGTAGCGCTGCTTACTATAGTGCGGTCAAAATTTCGTGGTGCAAGTTATCCTCAAATATCTCTTTACCGGGCGAATCAATGTCATCCAATCTTTGCATAGCAGTTTGTATCAATTTGTCTTAACTAAATCCTATCTTTCTAGAATAATTGGGGCTAGATCTAAACTAAGGCCTAGGGCTAGATTAAAAAAACCCCTCAACTTTTCTTCATAAATTTATATAAAATACTCTGTCACGCGTAAAATGGTATTGTTCTCAGCACTTCCCGCTTCTCACTCACATACTATTTACGCATATCATGGCCTATGTTTCAGCTCTTCAAAATTTTTTTTACTTGCAAACTTGTTACAAGACACTATTGTTATAGTGAACACATTTTTGCACTAATGGCTCTTAAAAACATGCGTTCAATAAGCATAATGTCCCGTTTAGAAAAACCTGACGGACTTGCTATTAAAAGCTATATTGTCCCAGCTGTAAACATTTAACAATCTGTAGAAACCACCCACTTGGATTTTTAAAATGAGTATTTATTAAGGAATTTTCTAGAAAACAGCCTGTGGGTGTTTGCAAAAATGTTGATCTGTTAAGACAAATTGATACAAGTCACTGTGCAAAAATTGGAGAAGCTATGTTCCATAGTTGAGGAGATATTTGGAAATAAGTTGCACCACGAATTTTTGACTGTACTATAGAGCTGGAACTGAGACACCACGAAATCTATGGAAGATACTGAGACACCACGGAATCTATGGAAGATACTGAGACACCACGGAATCTATGGAAGATACTGAGACACCACGAAATCTATGGAAGATACTGAGACACCACGAAATCTATGGAAGATACTGAGACACCACGGAATCTATGGAAGATACTGAGACACCACGGAATCTATGGAAGATACTGAGACACCACGGAATCCCACAGACGTTGGTGAACCTCATCAAGAGCAGGTACGAAGAGACAAGTTGCAGGCTTGTACATGATGGCCAGCTCTCTGACAACTTTGACATCAAGACTGGTGTGAGACAGGGATGTTTATTATCACCGTTCCTCTTCATATTGGCAGTCGACTGGTTGATGAAGGAAACCACCAGAGGACACAGAAACGGAATACAGTGGACCCCATGGACACAGTTCGACGATCTGGACTTTGCAGATGACTTGGCGCTTCTGTCACACACTCAGGAACAGATGCAAGCAAAGACAACAATTTTAAACAGCCTATCCGAGTCTGTTGGATTGAGGATTCACCCCGGAAAGTCGAAAGTCCTAAGGATAGATGCACTTCGAAAGGAACAGGTCACAGTACAAGGAAATGCACTAGAAGACTGAAATAAAGTCCTGCATTGGAAAGGCACAGACTGCATTTATTTCTTTGAACATGATTTGGAGGACCAGGGATATCTCATAACGAACAAAGTTGAGAATTTTCAACTCAAAAGTGAAGTCAATCTTGTTGTATGGATGTGAGACGTGGAACGCATCCCATACGTGCCTAAAGAGGATCCAGGTTTTCTTAAACAAGTGTCCGAGGAAGCTACTGAGGATCAAATGGACAGACAGGACCACCAACGAGGAAGTATTAAAAAGAACCAGACAGAGCCCAGCCAGAGATGAGGTGGGAAGAAGACGTTGGCGATGGATTGGACACACTTTCAGGAAGTGAAGCAGCTGCATAACAAGAAAAATGTTAGATTGGAATCCACAAGGTAAAAGATCAAGAGGAAGACCTCGTGGAACCTGGAGAAGAGTCACGGAAATGGATGTACAGAAAAGTGGGAAGACGTGGAGTGACATCAAGCGACTAGCCCAGGATAGGGAAAAGTGGAGAGCGTTTGTTCGTGGCCTATATCCTGACCCAGGGTGAGAAAGGCAATGATGGTAAAGCTGGAGTCTGCTCGATTAATCGAAGGCTTGTGAGCAGAGGACGGCTTGCGCCAGAGGCTTGCGCCAGAGGCTTGCGAGCAGGTTTGAGCTTTGCTTTGCCTCCTGCTCGCTACCGGGGGGAACTTACGGTGAGTTTTGACTCGCGGACAGGCTTGCTGTACTGTGTAGTGACGTCGCGAACTCTCGTGGCTGTGGGCTCAGTACATATTACTATTACAGAAGATTCTCTTGTTATTTGCGTTGAAAAGCTTGCACCAAAAGTGCAAGGTCGTTTTTTTCCATAGTCGGGTTGTATAAAAGAAAAAGTTATATTCAAGGCACTTAAAAATTAATAATAGCACGGCTATTCTTACGATGCAAAGGACATTTTTTAAAAATGTGCACGGACCAAGCGCTTCGTCATCGCACGCAAAAGACCTCAGTCCGATTCCCGTATGGGGAGAAATTTTGAAAAGAAAAATAGCTTGGATTTGGGGTAAATATAATATGAGAAAGCTAGTAAAGGTTGCTGTCGGGGTTGGCAAGTCTGTGAAAGGCCTATATAGGTGGTATGTTGTTGCAGTCGATCGGAAAATTATAATGAGATGGCTAGCTCTTTTAACCGGTCAGTAATATTAGTCTACCCAGTACAATGTGTTTTAAACTGAGCAAGGAAGATTTGAAAATTGAGAATTTTGACCAAAGTGCATCATGTGTACCAGTATCAGTAAATGTACTCAAAGGTACTGCTTAAAGTAGAATCCTGGATTCTTCAAATTAAAAAGTATTCTTCAAATCTTTGAAAATAGAATGGAAAAAGATAGAGAAGCAACATTTTTATAGACTAAAATCTAAAAACAGCGACATCCCGGAAGCAGCTTTTTTCCTGTTCAGAGCTTGTCATAAAGCGTTAGTAACAGTTCCCCCCCCCCCCCCCCCCCCCCAGTGCGGAACGCTAAGGGACTGTGACAACTTCCTTCAGCTCTGGGGGACTGCACTGGGGGACTGCACTGGGGGACTGCACTGGGGGACTGCACTGAGGGACTGCACTGGGGGACTGCACTGGAGGACTGCGCTGGAGGACTGCACAGTCCCCGAGTAAGCAGCGCTAGGGGACTGGACTGTACAGTCCCCTATCATCTTCTTTTTCGTTACTACATTTTTTTTACACCTACATTTTTACCACCCCTGGCCACTCCAGGACACAACGTCAATGTAATGTTTATGTCAACAAAGAGCATGTCATGTGTACACGTACTATTCAGAAAGAGTAGGCCTACCTCATTCACGTTGCGGGAACAGTACATTTTGACCCCATTCTTATTAATCAATACAATTTAAAAGTAAGTATAAAGCAATCTACGCATGTATCACAGCCACAACCCAGATAACCCCCAAAAAGTCGCTACCATAGAATGGCAAAGTTAGATCTGACATTTTTGGCCTTTCTGAGTCACTTAGACCATGAGGTCATAAACCAAATCTACTATCTGCTTTATCAAAAGTCGTTGGAACATCCAGGGTCGTTATCAAGATATTCAAAGAATTGCATTCGAAAAAGCTTGAAAAGTTGTGACACAAAAAAAAAAGAAGTTAACTTCAAATGTCTCTAAATTAGGTACGGAGCCGATAGAACTTCGTACTTGTGGGGTAGCGAAGTGGAGACTGCGGTGTCTGAGAAGAAGATCAGGTAAACATTCCGAAAATAAACGTTTTTCACGCTCGAAACTCCCGCTACACGTTTTTCACGCCGGAACTCCCGTGACCCTAACTTAGCTCCCACAGGGAGTGGAGACACCGGGTGTATACTATAGCAAGTCAAGTAAGTTCGACATGGAGGATACAAGCTTGCTTTTAAAGCGCTTTTGTTTAGTTAGTAATGACCTATCGGAGGAAGCCACCATTAGAGTTGTAGAGGCACTAAAACAATTCTGTCTTTCTCCAGGCATGAGTGCTAACTCTCAGACCGGTATACAGGCGGCAGTCAGGCGCTCCACCGTCGTACGCAGAAGACATAACTTCGAATCCACTCTAGGGGGAGAATTTCTATCTAGTATGCAGTATCTCGTTCTTTCTGGTGGCACGTGGTATCCCTCTCATTCCCGGGGTACTCTGTCAGGCTGGCTCCAAGTCCGCTTCCTAAATGATCTAAACTGTGTCGATGGTTTGAGTAATACACTCTCATTTGAATTACAACAGCAACAACCCCCCCCCCCCCCCAAAAAAAAAGAAAAAAAAGAAGAAAAAAAAAGAAGAAAGAAACAGAACAAAAAAAAAAAGAAAAAAAAAGAAAAAAACACACACAACCCAGACCGGGGCGGTGCTACTGACTGAAAGTGTCTTTAGGCCATTCCCAAAGGGGGGATATTAACCGTGTTCTTATGCACAGTAGAATTGTAATTGTAAATGAGCTGATTCATCACTGTCATACTCATAACTGTGCCTGAACTGCAACAGGGAACTGCTGCTTTTTTTCATGATAAGATAAGATAAGATAATACTTTATTATCCAAGAGGGAATTTTTTCTTGGTTGTACAGGACCGTAAAAACACATGCAGGTAAACATAAGAAATTTAAATTATATATTACTCTCATTAAAATTCAATATGAAAACAGAAGTAAAGCTGACAAAAAGTACAGTCACATCAGATACATCATTCAACCACACGCAGGAAATTAATTACAAGACCTTTGGAGTTTCATATGTATATACTCTAAAGAGCAACACACATCTATGCTCATTCTGACAATAGCCTTATGCTAGATGGCAAAAACATTCTTTTATATCTTTCTTTCTTTGTTTTTGGAAGTACGAGATATCTGCCGCTGCGTGACCTTACAAGTTGCGTGGAAAGGGGTGTGGTGGGTCGTTTATAATGCTTTTTATCTTTTTTTATACGTGTGGTGTTATACATTTTTTTCAATTCTAGTGAAATCATATCCGGAGATCTTGCTGACTTTCTTAATGGTTCTGTCAAATTTTTCTTTATCTTTCGCCTTACAATTCCCAGCCCAGCAGCAAATACAAAATAATAGCACGCTTTCAATCATAGAATGGTATAAAAATAAAAGGGAAATAATTTTATGATCAACCTTGAAACTTCTTAATTTCATTAAAAGAAACATTCTTTGATTTACTTTTTTTATGCACAAGAGCAGCGTGGGGATGCCAGTCGAGTTTGTTATCGATTGTTACACCAAGATACTTGTAGCTTACCACTTCCACCTCCTCATCTTTAATAAATTATAATATAGTGGTTGCAACTAATCTGTTTTCCCCTCTAAAATCTATTACTAATTCCTTTGTCTTTTTTTACATTTAGTAAAAGGAAGTGATTATCACACCAATTTGTAAATACATTTACAGCGTCCCTGTATTCATTCTCATTTGTTGTCATAATGCCTTGTACTTATAGAGTGGAATCATCCTCAAATTTTATTAGTTAGATGTTTTTGTTTTCAAAAGTACTGTCCTTGTTGTACAGCGTAAACAAGACAGCGGATATTACACAACCTTAGGGCGCACCTGTGTTCGTTAATATTAATATGTGGTCGGATTTTACACCATTTTATTTTACATATTGAGGTCGATTGGTTAAGAATCCTTACTATCGTAATTTTCCTATACTTCCTTTGTATGTATGTCACACTCTTGCTATTTCCGGGGTGCTATGAGTCGAAGCAAACTTTGTGCTCTTGAAGCTAGAGAGGGGATCTGAGTAAGCCTGATTCTCTGTAAGGACTTCTCAGTTGGCATCCACCCCTTGGCACTCATATGACCTTATGCAGTTGCGAGCGCCCAAAAACCTCTACTAAAACAAAACAAGACCGGTACGTCTTACTACTCTTACTGAGCGAGCAGGTCGGCTACTAACAAAGATTTTGTGGTCAACATATTATGACGTCAGCAAGCTATTAACATGTACATGTACTAGGCCCAGAAAGTAAATTATTTTTTCAGGAGAGAGAGAGAGAGAGAGAGAGAGAGAGAGAGAGAGAGAGAGAGACAGAGAGACAGAGATACAGAGATACAGAGATAGAGACAGAGACAGAGAGACGAGAGAGAAACTCCAACAGTTTCATGCTTTTAACAACTGTACCTAAATCACGTATTTTTTCTTCCCTTTTTCTCAACATCTAGAATTCGAATTTGACAAAATATTTCTTGAGCTCAAGATCAAGAAATGACGATTAACAAAAAACAAAAAACAAAAACAAAAACAAAGAAGAAGAAAAACCAAACAAAACTAAACAAAACAAAAAAAGACAAGAATCAAAATGTTGGACTTCTTACATTCAGCCGTCCGACAATGTGCTTTTTTAATCATTGGGAATCACTTAATGGTTGCTTTCTTACTAGGGTTTTAGATTTAAGTTTTCATCAAGGATTTTACTGTACACGTAACACAAATAGATCATATTAATGCCGAATATTAGAGGTACATGTATTGCTAGAGAACAACCCAATGAAACGGAGAAAAGATAAGGACGATAGATGTTTGACGGTGAAAGAAGGAACATACCACCACAGAGCGCCCTCTAACCACCCACGCTTTTTAACCTATTTAGTTCTAGGCACTCCTATGACCGTAATGGGTGGTTGGAGGGCGCCACTGGTAAGTCCTACTTCTTTACTTCCCCTCTGTTGTTTCTGTCTTATCATTTTCCAGCACTAAATGATCATTATTGCGTCGATGTGCTTCATTTTACTCAAACAAACAAGCAAACAAACGGAAGTAAAAGGGTGTATTGAAAGCTTTGAGACGACCCCCCCCCCCTTATAACTTTCATGTCTTGTTTGTTTCCGTGAACATTCTTCCACCTACTTCCTTCCTGTTTGGAACTGTCGGGGGTTGGGCTCACCAAGATCTGCTCCTCCACGCATGTGAGGTGGATGTAAAAATAACTATACATACATACATACAGACACGTGTGTACGCACGCACGCACGCACGCGCACACGCTCCCTCGCACACATGCGTGCATTCACGCACACACACACACACACACACACACACACACACACACACACACACAAACACAAACACATATCTACACACACATGCATGCATGAACGAAGGCACGCAAGCAAACACAAACTAGCACAAGAGCAAAACACACACACACACACACACACACACACACACACACACACACATGGGCGAAGGCTGACTTGTTTGACAGGGTAATCAAAGTGAAATGGGACCAGATAGGGCCTGGAGATATCACACTCACACAAGTCACA
>NW_004797662.1:339120-340388 GCF_000002075.1 Aplysia californica
TATATATGTGGGTATGTATTATTTGATATATATACTGAACGCCATTAAAAATGCAACGTTTTCAGAAAAAGTTATTAAAAAGCCAAATATATTCTGATCGCCACGATTTTTAGAGACACAAGTAAGTAGTTGTTAGTTCACACACCCATGCACGATTTTTGCTATTTCCATGAGCACTTTTCATCACAATATAGTAAACTATGCAATAGTAAAATTTGTTTATTAGTTGCTATACAAAGAGCTTTTTTTCGATCTTTAAAAAAAATCATCACAAGACTCCTCAACCTAGCAAAAACTGGTCGCAACTTTCGCTTCTGCCTTGTTCATGGCGGAAAATCAGTCTGGGAAGAAGCAATACGGTTAAAATGCAGTGCTTGTATTGTTCTCGACTGATACAAAGATTTTAGCACACTTGAAATGTCCATGGTGGGCAAAAAATAGGACAGTCTCGAGCGACCAGCTGTGTTCAAGAGAGGCAGAGTTTGCTGTCACATCTGCGAAATCGTTTCGTTTTTCAAAAGTAGCAGCTCAAGGCATGCATAGGGTGCGTGAAAATGTTTCTTTCATCAGTGTGAGGCGTGGGGCAGTAAGTACAGGGCTTATATCAAGAACGCCTTATTTAGGACTGCAATTAACGAAGCCGCCACAACATCGCCGTCTTCACTTTGCCAAACAGCACAAAGAAAAAATCAGAATCTCCCAGTCATCCAACACGACACTCCTGTCCTTACACTGCCCATTTAGCAACAGCACAGTTTCTGGAAGATCATAACATGAATGTCATGGACTAGCCAGTGTACGTGCCCGACATGTCTCCAACAGCGAACGTATGGGATGAACTGAACATGAAGTGTGTGACGGTTTCCGAATCTGCAGCTATTGGAAGATCGCGCAGCAGCGAAAGTGGGACAACATTTCTCAACAAAACATTGAAAATGTTATAAAAATCCATGTGAAGAAGTGTTTTGGTCTGTTTAAATGTCAATGATGGCCAAACAATTTACTAAGGGTAAGAGATCTTTATTGAGTTTCGATCTGCAAATTTGTCTTAAGGGGATACCTCGAGAGAAGGAGGAGAATGTATCGACATCAGTTGATGTGTGTGATCAAAATGGTTCACATTTGTTGGAAATTGAATAAACTTCTGGAAACATTTCTTTTAATCAATATTCATTTGATACAAACCTGTTCAGACTATGCAAACGAAGTGTTGCGTTTTTAATGGCGTTCAGCACCTTTATAATATATTAAATATTATATTATATTAT
>NW_004797662.1:340900-345900 GCF_000002075.1 Aplysia californica
ATATATATATATGTAATTACGAGGGGCATACCAAAAGTGTTTTTTTTACCTGACCATGAAGAAATATAAAAGTAGAAGGCTGAAATTTGGGGTGAAAGCCAACAATCATCCTCCTTGAATGCATGTCAATTTTGGGGAATTTCCAATTTCTGGTTTTACCACCAGTGCACTGTGAGTGAATGGGGGTATGTTGTTCTCCAGTTTCAACATAAACATGACTAGATTCTAGCTGGGTCCCCTTTCGATGAAAGGAATGATCGGTGCTGTAATATCAAGTAAAAGTCATTGGCCTACTTTATTTACACTCTACTGGAATGGGGCAATAATTCTTGAGATATGCAAAAAATTAGAAGGTCTAGATCTGTACTCTCAAAACAAAATGCACCTCCCGAAATATCACTTCGGGGTTTTCTAAAATTACAGAGATAGAAGCGTCGGCCTACAAAAAACGATCGGCGAAATAAATAAATTTAGCTTTATTTCAGCAAAACTGTCTCAAAACTGAAAAAATCAAGGGCGTCATGATCTGGAGAATATTTTAAAGAATATTTTTGCGGAAACCGCATGTCGATCGATGCAGCCAATAAAAGAGCCTTTTGAATAGCAAAATTCGGCCACCACAAATAGATAATAGAAGAACATTGAGCACAGGAAGTTTTTGTTCTTGCAAGGCAAGCAACAGCAGGGTATTTCTACGAATATGCTTGCCGCATTTGGAATTGAGAGCCCATCCTATGTGGTGAAGAAATTTAGGTGCAAAAAATTCAAATGCAGATTCGTGGGCATTAGAGGGCTGGTTTCCTGACCTAGGTCATCTATTCTCAGGGTGTTTTCAAGCTCATACACTGATGGCAAAAATGTGTAACTGTGGGAGGCGACTACATAGAAAAAGGCTAAACTTACAGACAAATTTCAGCTTTCTACCTTTATTCCTTCATGGTCAGGTAAAAAACTGTTGGTATGCCCCTCATATACACACACACATATATATATATATATATATATATATATATATATATATATATATATATATATATATATATATATATGTATATTAAGATGGAGAGAGAGAGAGAGAGAGAGAGAGAGAGAGAGAGAGAGAGAGAGAGAGAGAGAGAGAGAGAGAGAGAGAGAGAGAGAGAGCTCATTGGCAATCACAAAATTCTACACTTATAGAAGCGGAACTCCCTCTTCGCGATCGCCGATTCGCTGTGAGGAATTGAAACTAAAACATGGCGGCCAGTTGAGGGCACCTTTGGCTGCGCCGCACAGCGAGGCTTCGCGTTGCTATGCACGCTGATGCTAGTGGTAGGGCTTGGAAGACACCTTACATCAGTATTTTAAAACTTTCTTCGAAGAGGAAATATAGTGAAATAGTCTAGTACATTTTTATTGCCAACAATATGTCATAATTGGCAATGTTAAAAGGTTTTTGTATTTGTATTGTTGGTCTACTAAAGATCTTCACAGTCACAATACACTTGATAATAACACTAGATCTAATTATGAACATTAATTCTGTTTATCAAAATATTTAGATATAGTCTTGATTAGTACTAGATCTACGATAAGGGGACGCTGACAGTAACATGCTCACTACAATAATATTGTCATTAAACTTAAGGCCATCCAAAGCAGCAAAAAAGAACAATATAAGCCTTTTCTCCAATTTACTAGAAAGAGATAAATAAATTAAGCTTATATTGAGGAAATGTATTATTTCTCACTTTAAGAATTCATCTCAGTGTTTGCATCAGTAGTGTGTACAACAACATGCTTTGTTTAAAGCACGTGCGAGTCTAACAAATACAAGAGATTGGAGAATGTGTTGGTTGCACATAAAATACATAGGCCTATTGTACATGCTGCTAAAAACACAAAAATGCAGAAAAGGCCTAAAAATATTGGTTTACACATAAAAGCCAATAATGCAAAACAAAGTAAACAAGAGTGGAACTGGCATAATATGTTTCCTGAATATACGTTCAAAGTCATTTTCTGTGTGTTGGGAGTGTGATTTCTAATACATGAATGATAGGCTCATTCAGATGTGATAATGAAGAAACTTGTGTCTACGGTCACAACAGAAAGAGTTCCATGGCGAGTGACCACTGGTCAAAGATTTCAGAGCTGTGTGCATTTTGAGAAAAATGTATCCCCATACCCTGGATCACATGTCGAGAATTAATTGATAAAAGCGTGTATTGCAAGGCATCGGCTAACCCAGCACTATTACGTTATTTTATAAATACATTCGTCAGATCTGGAATATTTAATCTTTAATTTTTAATCCTCGCACACAGTAAACAAACACACATTCATGAACACGTATAAAAAAATAAGTGGTCTCTTGTTACGGATCAAATTAAAGTCTTGTTACAATTCAACAATTAATAATAGCGCGCATTGCAATGCATGGGCTAACTCAGCATTATACGCTATTTAATAATATATTCGTCAGATTTGGAATCTTAAATCATAATCATAATTATATGTGCCCGCGCGTGGGAAGTGAAAGTGAAAGGAATTGAAGATGCTTTCAAAAACAATTATGAAAGTAGCATAATTAAAGTAGGACTACATGTGCTTGTAAAGGCCCAAAAAGGTGTATGGATGCGGAAATTAATGTTTCGGATGAAAATAATACGCTATCTCTACTACTGTAGCGTGCGGTCAAAAATTTGATGCACCACTTATTATCAAATATCTAGGCTACTGAACTATTGAACACCTAGATCTAGATTCTCCTACTTTTACACAATGACTTAGATCTATATCAATTCGTCTTAACCGATGAGTATTTGTACACATCTATAGGTTCTATATTATTCTAGAAATTTCTTTAAAGAAAATTCTTTAATAAATAGGCCTACTAGCCCAATATAAAAAAACCAACAACCAGTCAATGGTTTCTACAGATTTTTAAAAAGTTTATAGCTGGAGCTAAATCTCTTTTAAAAGCAAGTCGTCCTTTTTTCTACTTCTGCTGGCGACATAAAACTAATTATTGAACGCATGTTTTGAGAACATTAATTAGATCTAGTTGAAAAAATATGTTCAGTGTAAAACAAATTTCTTGTAACAAGTTTTGCTACTAAAATATTACGTAGGCCATATTCGTATGCAAAATGTGTATGGGAAGCTAGAAGTGCTGTGAATAATCCCATCCGTGTTATGAATTTTTTCACAGTTCTGTAGATCTTATATTTATAAACTCTTTATGTCTGCTTTTCTGTTGTTGCACCCAAAAACACAACAATTTAAAACCTTGATTCCAATCTCTAGTTGCACAGTGAATTCTGTAACTCAAAATTACAAACTGGACAGTAAATGCTCCACTTTTCACTCGTTTGTAAAAGCCGCTCTTGCTTTAAAAGCTATAGGGTTACTTCCGAAAACGATAAATCGTGCCCTCAAGACGCCATTGTTTTCGGTCTTCAATTCCTCACAGGTCACGTGGTACAGTTCCCGTTCTATAAGTGTAGAATTCTGTGTTGGCAATACATGAAGCTGCAGCGAGCACCTAGCACATCTATGTGATTGGCCCAAATATTATAGGTGACCAAGGAGTTTAGAACTAAACGAGAGAGGGCTCCCATCAGGCGTGCGGTGCCACCCACAGAGCATCCTCCATTACTTTTAATCTCCTTGTAGGTGACGTATTTCCGCCATCTATTTTTGTCGTCTTCCGGGGATTCCCCCAAGACTCTTGGGTTTCCCTGGCAAGTAACTTTTACTGTTGACTAGATTCTAGATCTCGCCGTGTTTGTTTGCTTTTTTTTAAATTAATAGGTATTAATTTATGTTACCTTTTATAAACAAACTCAGCAATTCTCGTTCCGTAAATTTAGCTTCTCCTCAAAGTTGTACACACACACACACACACACACACACACACACACACACACACACACACACACACACACACACACACACACACACACACACACACACACACACACACACACACACACACACACACACACACGTGCGCGCGCGCGGGGGGGTCACACACACACACACACACACACACACACACAAACACACACACACAAGCCTGCGCGCACACACAGTCAAAACAGGATGAGGGGGAATATGAATACAAATCGTGTCTGGGTGGGGAGAGAACAACACGCCCCGACCGGTCAGGATATCGACTTTTGATGGTGAAGCCCGGCAAATAATTTGGTGGGTGTGCGGGGGGGGGTGAGGTACCGCAGTATAGGGGGGGGATGGCTGCTCTCTGATATCTGGGGATGACGTCATTCCGTTCTTATTATACTAACCATTTAGGGCTTACTGTAAACTCCTTGGGCTGGGATGAAAGAGGAGGGGCGAGCCTTGGCAAGGGACGAAGGAGAATGGGAAAAAATAAATAAGAGAGAGAGAGAGAGAGAGAGAGAGAGAGAGAGAGAGAGAGAGAGAGAGAGAGAGAGAGAGAGAGAGAGAGAGAGAGAGAGAGAGAGAGAAAGACTGAGAGACAGAGGCAGATTGTGATTAACTGACGCGATGGATGACGGATAGAATGACAGGGAGAAAAAAAAATTCTATGTATGATACGGACTGACTGTTCTAGGCAACTGTGAAAGCCTAGGGACTGTTCAATTATTTAAGAGTTTTATGTTTTACAGCTAGTTAAAAAATTAATAAGATCGGCAAAATAAGAGGAAAACTTATCCAAGTATCATAAAATTATCAAACGTACCAAATTATAAAGATACTCTTTCAAGACGTTAAAAGATTTAATTATAATAAGAAATGGCGAAAAATGTGTTTTTTAAACTGAATATAAGATATGACTGCATGATTCTAGGCGTGTGCCATTACTAGCTTTATTTGTAAGGAACAGCGAACACAAAAGAGGGTCGATGCCAGGTTTATCTGATTGCTAACAGTATTATGTCTTGGTCTATAAAGGATAATACTCCTATTATTGATTGCAATAATTTTGTTTCCTGTTTTTCACAAATGGAGCACACAATAATTTCAAATATAAAAAA
>NW_004797662.1:353400-358782 GCF_000002075.1 Aplysia californica
GGGTGCGGGGAGGGGAGGGGAGGGATGTGGAGGGGAGGGCACCATAATTTATTCATGTAACTTTTTAAATTTTAGTCTGTCCAAAGAAGAGGAACTTTGTATTTATATATTATTTCATATTTCATAATGCACTACAGTCACTTTTCTCGCCATTGAGTGAAATGCTGTTCAGGTGCTTTCCCAAGTAGCAGGAATGAATAAAAGATAACAAAACCCCATATCAAATTGTGTTGAGTTTTGACTTGCTTTTCTCAGTGTTCACAACCAACGTGTGTGGTGTAATGGTTAGGCTCTTTGACTCTGTACGTGAAAGACACGATTTCTATCCCAAAGAAGGAAGTTATCCATATGTATTGGTGTACTGAGCACTTATGTACGCCATCTTTCTAAATGTAGGTGGTTTTAACGCCTTAATCGACACAATTTAGATCTTAATATGTGTCAAGACGCGGTGGAATCAGGCGCTCGTCAGTTTTTGGACATGAGGAGTAATTGGTATCATCTTAAAGCTTGTTCATTTGCCTTGCTCTCAGTGAGCAGAGTACTCATCTTTCAGGAACAGAAGTCGAAATATTTGCAATTGAAGGAGGAGGGAGCAGCCTATTTTCAGAGGTAAAATTAGCGAAAAAATGGCTGAAAATTTTGGCGACTGCCTAAGCTTGGGAGTACTTACAAACTGAAAATTAACATTTCTTTTCCTTAAATCAAATTTTTCAGTTATATCTAAACAAATGTTGTAGAGGTGTTGAGTCACAAAACAAAAATTCGATAAAAATTGTCAAACGACAGAAAAACATGCCAGTTTCTTCGATTTCATTATTTTGACGAACGCTTGATTTCACCACGATGCCTCACATATAACTTTTGGAGTAAAAACACTAACATTAAGAAAACAACAACATGAAAAAGTGAGGGCCCTACTAGGCAAAGAACACGTTATTTCAAAGAGAAAGAGAGAGAGAGAGAGAGAGAGAGAGAGAGAGAGAGAGAGCACTCGAGGACCCAAAACGAGAACAGGAAAGAATGGACCAGTGAAAGACCTTGCCAGTTTGTTAGTGCTTGAGCACTTAATCAGCTGCCTACGTACACTGTATGCGTCCCGAGACTCTGAGAATGTTTCTGAGTGGTTTATGGTCTGCGGGTAGTAATATAATATAGTGTAAAGAGCATAGATGTTACTGTAGAGCGGGGTTTGATGATGATGATGATGATGATGATGATGATGATGATGATGATGATGATTACTATTTTCATTATTAATATTAATATTATATTATTATTATTATTATTATTATTATTATTATTATTATTATTATTATTATTATTATTATTATTATTATTATTATTATTATTATTATTAATATTATTATTATTATTATTATTATTATTATTATTATTATTATTATTATTATTATTATTATTATTATTATTATTATTATTATTATTATCATTATTAACACCCATGGTACAGACTTACATCGTCCGAGACGTAAATTCTGAATTATGGTCTTTGTTCCTCCGCTTCAAGTTGCACTGTTTTGGGGCACTTAAAAAGAACTAGAAGCGTAAGTTCATTATACATAAACATTTTTCAATTAAAATTTCCATATTTAAAATTTGTAAAGCAAACTACACAGCGCAAAAAAACCCCGCGAATTTTGTGTGTTGTTGTAATCGCCCAATGCTGAGTTCATAGTTGTGTGATAGGAACTCATATCACTCAACACTTGCCTCGAGCGTCTTGATTGGGCATTTTTGAGCGTCGCATAGATGTCATTGGCTGCGTAAGAAATACACAACTCACGAGTCATCACTCCCTACTGGGACACATTGCAACTAGTTGTGAGTGATGAGTTTATGCTCACTAAGTCAGGGCGTATGCCTATAAAATCCGCACCTCAAAATGTTGCATTCATATCGAAAAAGACGAGCTACAGACATGCCAAGGTTATCAAGGTAAAACAGAGAAAGAGCTGTCGAAGGTCTGGCGGCCGGTGAGTCGGTGGAACAGTTGTCCCAGGTTTTTGGGGTCCACTCAAGCACCATTCATCACCCTCGGGACCGATTACAAGCGACAGCGACCACAGCAGATCGATCGAGAAGCAGAAGACCAAAGGTGACAACTCCGGCCCATGATCGTATCATCGTTCGTCGGCACAGCCGCGATCCGTTTCTGCCGGCTGCAGAGACTGCCAGAATAACCACGGGAACGACTGGAAGCCAACTTAGCCGCTGGACTGTGTCACGTAGGTTATTGACTGCTGGTCTTTACTGCAGGAGTCCTTACCAAGGAGCTCTCCTAACACCAAGGCATTCACAGCAATGGCTACAGTGGACGCAGGCGCATGTCAACTGGCGGAACGCACGGTGGAGGAGAGTCCTCTTCAGTATTGAAAACAGGTTCTGCGTCGATCCAGCGAATGGCTGTGTCCGTGTGTGACGTAAAGACACGACTCGCTACGACAACAACATTCTGGATCGTATCTCATGGGGAGGCAAGAGCGTGAAGATATGGGGAGCCATGGCGTTGAATCATAGAGTGGGACCTGTCATCTTCCAGAACATTGGTCCAGGACGTGGAAGCCGCTCTGCGTTACGTTGCACAAGTCTTGGCACCTCATGTGGTGCCCTTTCTACCGAGGCCTCCTAACTTCCTGTATCAACAAGAAAACGCACGATCACATACCGCACGTGCTACCCAGAACTTCTTGGCTCAGAACCATGTCAATTTATTGGCACACTCACCTAACTCACTCGACTTGACCCTATTGAACATTTGAAGGACGTGATTCAAAGACAGCTTAACCAGATGCAGCACGACCTCGAACATCAGCCCAGTTGACAGCCGCCATCATCCAGATCTCCGATGGCATCCAAAATGGCCAGATCAACCGTTTGATTAACTCTATGAACCGATGATGCCTCACTGTAATCGCTGCACGTGGAGGCCATACGCGTTTCTAAGATTGTTCACCAAGGTCAAGGTTAACGTGAGCTCAGATGAATGTGTTGGACCCTCAGTTCATGTCAGCTATGTCACTCAAGAAGTGTGCAAAGTTTCAGCTAATAAACACAACAAATAACTTGAAACATATGTGTTGTATTTTGTCAATCATTGGGTTGTAATAAAAATTGGTGGTTTTTTTGCACCTCAGCATATAATATCAACTATCTTTCTACATGTTTACATGGACCTAGTCGTGTTTCTCCTTATAAAGGCGTGAAGTGACCACACACTTCCTAGGGAAATAACTCAACATTTTTATTTAAAAAATAATAATTCTTTTGTTGTTTCCCTCATAGTTGTCGTTATGGTATCGTATGAAACAAAAACAAAACAAAACAAAAACAAACGCCAGGCGCATGGAGCTTCCAAAGTCAGTAACTCAAAATTTTTACTTTAGAAAATTATAAATCTTTTGTTCTCAACCAACCTGATCAGATTTACTCTTTCAGGACTCCCAATGCGCCAACAGGTATTTAGGCTGCTGGATATCATACATTATTATCACACAACTGTTTTTCTTTCTAACAACGTTCCTAATCGGATATGGTAATTAAATTTGGAGGCACCGCCACTTAAATACCATTTTACAGCGTTGCACGGGGCTTTAAACCAAAAAAAAAAATAATAGATAGCATTTGTAAAGCGCATATCCCCGCTCAACAGCAAGCTCTATGCCTTTTACACTATATTATTACCCTAGCAGACCATAGAACACTCAGAAACATTCTCAGCTTCCCGGGAAGCATACAGTGCAAGCAGCTGATTAATCTCTCAAACATTAACAAACTGACAAGATCGTTCGCTGTCTAAAGCCGGGTACCCATTCCCACCTGGGTGAAGTGAGGAAAATTCGTGTAAAGTGCCTTTCTCAAGGACACAACGTCGGGCCCCTGACGGGATTCGAACCCACGACCTTACGGTTGCGAGTCCGAGAGCCTAACCAACAGGCCACCGACGCCAGTACATTTATTATTTTTTTAAACAAGACCATCAGTTTTGGTACGATGACGATGAGTATGTATTAAACCTTATTATTGTTTGCAATTGTTCATGTGTGTCTTTATGGGTGGGATTGCGGGTCAGTGGAAAATGGTGAACTGGTATAGGTTTAACGCCTCTATCAACACTATTAGGGTATCCGTCTTCAAAAAGACAGACCCAAAATCAGTTAAAAATTCGTATAAAGCGCCTTTCTCAATAACACAACGTCTTGACCAAGCTGAGACTCGAACGACCTAACCCAGGAATCTCATGATTACAGGTCTGGTAACCTAACCACTAGGGTACCGGCGCCACCTTGTGGGTCTGTTAATGACTGCAAGTATATGTGAGGCATTGTGGTGAATCAGGCGATCGTCGAAATAACGAAATCCGAGAAATTGGCCAGTTTGGAATTTTTTTCTCAAATTTTTGTTTTTTTGACTCAAAGCCTTGTACATCCATTCAAAAATACTTTTACGTGGGTGTATTATAGATGAACGTCGATTAAAGGCACGAAAAATGTAAATTTGCAGTTCCAAGAACTGTTAAGCTATGGAAGTCACCAAAATTTGGTGGCCGTTTTCTCACTAATTTTACTTCTGAAACCATGTGACCCCAACCTCCTCCAATCGCAAATAGCTCAACTTCTATTCAAGATAAATGGATATTCTTTTAATTGAAAGCAAGGCAAATGAGCAACCTTTAAGATGATACCAACAACTCCATATGCCCACAAATTTGACGAATGCCTGATTCCACTGCGTCCTGACACATATTATGTGTGTATAGATGTATGTGGAAGAGAGGGTGCGCGAGAAAGAATGTGTGTATAGGAGGAAAAAAAGCTAATTTGGAATAAACAATTCGACTAAATTGACGGCTGTGGCGTAGGGGCCAGGCATTTCGCCGTCGCATATTTTTTATAGAAGACCCGAGTTCTTTTCCTAAGTGAGGAAAAGTTTTATCGAATATCTCTCTGTCTTTTTGCTGTGGGGTTGTTTCCTTCTCAGGATGGGTTGGCCATGATCGACTGGCAGGGTCGAAGCTGCCCGCTTCCTAGATGATCTAAATTAGTCTCGATGGCAGCGTAAACAATATACTTTAAACATTTCTCGACCAAGAAAGGCTTTATGAAGACGCATGATTGAGTCTATAGAGAGACACAACTATGATTAGGCACTTTACACATTTACAGATTATCCGTAGTTTTCAGTCCATTTCGAAGTGACCTTAATTTTTCCTACAGTATAGTAGTGTGCTTTGTAAGAAAATAAAAACTGACATAGTGATCATCTCGATATGTACCTCCAATTATAAGACCACTAAAGTCACACATATAGTATGTATGTATGTATGTATGTATGTATGTATGTATGTATGTATGTATGTATGTA
>NW_004797662.1:362155-364148 GCF_000002075.1 Aplysia californica
GGGGGGCGGGAAGAAAAGTGGTTGTGGTTAACTTAACTAAAGAGGAAAGAGACCAAACGGAATGAAAGAAGTAAGGTTTACTAAAGAAATCGGAGAAGGAAGGAAAGAAAGGAACTGGGGTGGAGAAAGAAATTTATGCCCGGTACTGAAAAAGTAAATGTGATAAAAGCAAAGGGAGAAAAAAAGGCTTGTACTAGTACGAAAAATAATAGGATCAAAGCAGAATAATGAGAGAAAGAATGATTAAGAGATGACAAAGAAGAACATCCCAAAGAATATCCAAGGACCGACTTAACGAAGTTCAAAAAGCAGAACAGAACCCAAACAACAAGGAAAATAACTGCTACATGTCTTACCTACTGACGTGGTGTCAAGACTTTCTGCTGCAGCTCCTTCACAAGAAGAGACGAGGAGGGACACAGCCACAGACAGACATACTGTGACTAGTGCAGGGGACGTCATCGTCACGCTTGTGTTGGGTCTACTGGTGGTTCAGTAGACAGTGTCGTGAGACGGGGTCCGAGCAGCTCTCAGATTGCCGTGGTCCTTGTTACAATAATCCAATTGTTTTTTTTTTTTTCCACTGTCGTTTCACGTCTTCTTTGACTCTGAATAGGTTCAGCAGTCCGGAGTTAGGATGCCCGTTAGGCTACGAGAGAACGTGAGCTTGTGAGGCAGAGATGATAAGGTGAAAGTGACGACAGAATGTCAATGTGGTTTTAAACGACGATTCGGCTTCGACCGTCAACGGTGATGGTATATTTATAAAAGCCTGTCTTCAGAGTATCACAATATACAATTTAAGATTTCTACCTTTTTCCAGTTCGTTTCGTTGCGTGTGTTCCGATTCCACGCAATGAAGTTGTCAGTGTTGAAGTTAAAAAAGATTGCCTGATCACTTCTTGTTGCAGTTGTCTTCTTACTTTCTAGTAACTGGTTCTACTGCCAAATCAAAAGCTTACTCTTTCTATTGTTCTAGATCAGAGCAGTAGCCAAAGATGCGCTGTAGGAGTATTCCAGTAGTGAGTAGATTGGAATCAGAAGAGAGAACTGAAGGACCCCTGTGGTTTCACAAGGTTTTATAGCGTGAGCCGCTCAGTTCCTGGCGTGGCGACAGAGACAATGTGGGCGCTCACGTTTTGCAATCATGTCATGTGGCTTCCACGCACTGTTTGTCTCGCCCTCTCTGTCTCATGGACATACTTGATTTTTTTCTCTCTCTCTCACTCCCTCCTTCCTGTCTGTCTGTCTGTCTGTCTGTCTGTCTGTTTGTCTGTCTGTCTGTCTGTGTCTGTGTCTGTCTCTGTCTCTGTCTCTGTCTCTCTCTCTCTCTCTCTCTCTCTCTCGCTTCCTCTCTCTCTTTCTTTTTCTCTCTCCCTACCCCCCCTCTCTCTCTTTCTTTATCTATCTTTATCATCCAGCTTGTATGAGCACACGACCACCCCGTCCATGTGACGCTTGAGGCAGACAGGTCCTACACAACATCAGGTTTTTAGTAGACCCCCAGCACACAAGCGTGCGGGCGGTTGGAGAGTGCAGCCAGTAGGTCTTGCTTCTTTCCTTTCTCGCTGTAGTGTCAGCCTTACTCTTTAATTATTCCTAGTAATACGTGACTGTTAACAATTATCATGTCCAAAATGCTCCTGTCTACCAAAACAAACAAACACCCCTCCCCCCCCTGAAAAAAATATTCACCAGTGTTCGCTGGGAAACGATTAGGCTTATCGCCGTAACAAGCCCAAGACGTGAGTTCGACTATCGAGAGAAGAAAAAATGGTAAAAGCTGAACCCTATCCGTACGTCGTGTTTTACTATCGTATTCATACGACGTGGGGAATTCTGGGCCACCACTTTCAAAGAGGAAATTCACTCGTTAATCCGATCCGTGCTCGTTGCATTGGAGTCTATCAAAATGATTTTTTGAGAAAAACTGAAAATTTCAAAGAGATCTTCGTGGTAGAAGTATTCTAAAATGTGAAGAATACAACCCCGG
>NW_004797662.1:364248-371526 GCF_000002075.1 Aplysia californica
GACCGAGCCAAATGGGAAATTCATGTAAAGTGCCTTTCCCAAGAACACAACGTCGGACTGAGATGAGGCTCGAACCCCCGAACCCGAAACCTCACGATTACGAGCCAGGTAGCCTAAAAACTAGGCTACCGCCGCCACAACTGCCAAGTGAAGAAGTCGTATATTTTGTCTAACAATGTCCCTCTTTCTGCTTGGATGCAGGAGGCTCTTCCACCTAGCCGGGATTGTCCCCGACTGGCAAATTCAAAGCAAACAACCACCTGCTGCTCGCAAATCTAATTATTAGTTAATTTTGAGCCGAATCGTGACTTTCTGGGGTGTACCCCCCGTACACCCCGAAAGTCACGATTGGGCTCAAAATTATAGAATTTAAGTTGTAGGCATTTCTAGCTTTCTCAGCATCTCCTACAACTATTTCCTGGCACTAGACCCCCCCAAAAAAACTTATTTGTCCAATGCCGGGCATGTTTGTCAACACCATTTCCTCATAAGGTCTATATTTTATTTTTCTTTATCGACCGTTTTCTCAAAACGCGACTTTTCTCTATATTTTTTAAAATAACTCTACCATTTTTAATCAAATTTTCATGAAATTTTCACAGAATGAAGAAAAGATGTAATACAAAAAAATTTCTGTTGAATTTCTGATATTTGAAATGATTTTTTTTGGTCATGTCTGGAGTGTAGATTTTCACGAATTTTTTTTGCATACTTGAAGGCTACCTCAGGAAAAAAATTACTTTAAAATGTTGTAATTCGTTTAGTACAAAAAAACAACAACAACAGACACATTTTTAGATCTATTCTTTGTTAACACACACGCAAAAAACAATGAATTTCCATGAGCAATAAGTGGTAGACCTTTACCTTGCTTTCAATGTAAAAAAAAAACCGATTTATTTTGATAGAAGTCGAGATATTCGCCATTGAAGGAGGTGGGGGCCGCCTCGTTTCAAAAGAAAAAAAGTAAGCGAGAAATGGCCGCCTAAGTTTGGTGACTTTCATAGCTTAAAAAGTCCTTGGAAACTGCAAATTTACATTTTTTGTGCCTTTAGTCAACGCTTTTCCATAAAATCTACTCATACAAGTGTTTTCCAATGGACATACAGGGTGTTAAGCTAAAAAAAAAAAAAAAAAAAAAAGCAGCCCCAAAATTCGTCTAAAAATGTCCAAACCGACCGAAAAATGCTTTTTTCTCGGATTTCATTATTTTGATGAACGTCTGATTTCACCACGATGTCTCACATTGGTTCCAAAATAGAGTCAAAGGATGCGCCCCGTTGTGAATTGGAAATGCTTCAGTGTCAGTCTTGGACATTATGATATAAGTATGTGTCAAAGAGGTTATTATATAAATACTTGTAGTTCTATTTATAACCTTTTTGGTTTGTGTCATCATTGCCTTTCTCACCCTGCACCAGGGTATAGGCCACGGACAAACCCCGAGACTGTGTGTGCTTTTGATCTACACACAGGGCTTAGAAAGGTAAAACAGTTTACAAGTAAACGAGGCCTGAATCTACAATTGTGGTGGTGCCGACTTTTGCGTCATTTTTGAGAAGAAACCACACACTCTTCAGACCTCAAAATTGAAGCGAACTTAACTTTCACTTTTCCTTTTGAACTAAGGATTTTATAAAAATTTAGGCTTTGATTGCTGCCTTTCTTTCTTTCTTGGCGTTGTCCGTTTACTACAGGAAGTAGCCATCCAGCAATGTGGCGTCGGTAGCTACCGGACTCGTAATCATGAGAATGTAGGTTCGGGGGTTCGAACCTCAGCTCTGTCCGACGTTTTTTTCCTTGGGTAAGGTACTTTATACGAAATTCCCTCTTGGCACTGTCCTTTCGGAGATGGACGTCAAACTCGGAGGTCCCGCCTCTTAAATAACCTAATTGTGTTGATAGAGGCATAAACCCCATACCCCCCCCCCCCGCCGAAAGAATGACCTCCACTCTATTCTATCTGATGTTCTTGGTCTCCATTCAGTGTTTCTTATTGTCCATCTGCAGCCTGTCATTCTACCGGGGCGAGTATAACTTTGAGGATATCTAACTACCAATTATGTTTTCTTCCGTATTTTGTGTGTGCTTTATATGAAATGGTATTCTGATGTTCAACATTTTCTTTCCATTACTCTATTTATTTCCTTTTGATGTATCTGATAATTAGTCAGGTTTGACACCCATAGCTTATTACTGGGACAAGACATTGATTGAAAACTTGTCTTTTAGGAGACATGAGCAGATTTTGATCTGAAAATATTTCCCTGTATCTTTCCACTACTCTTTAGAAAAGTGACTGTCGCATATTTTTTTTTTACCCATTTCCTCTTTCAGCGGGGATTTAGATTTTAAAAAAGAATGTAGGACTTTCCGTTTTTTATTATTCTTTTTTTGGAGAGGGGGTTTGGGGGGAGGGGGGGTATTTGATTTTGCGCCTGGTCTCTCAGTGTTAGTAAAGAATCCATGTGTTCAGGCGACCACAGTCTGCTGTTTCCTGTGGTTGTGAGGCATGGTTCCTCGTAGCAAGATCCTAAAAAGTGACGCGGCCAAATCAGAGAAACCAAAACACGACTTAGATCAACACAGTTCACCAAGATGACAATCTGTGGATGTCTTTGAAATTTTGGTTTACTGTACAATTTGAAACATTTCATATTGCTGATCGCTAGCTATCTTTATTTCTTTTGGGTGTACTTCCTGAGTATTTTTCTTCAACGCGTGAGTGTGTGTGTGTGTGTGTGTGTGTGTGTGTGTGTGTGTGTGTGTGTGTGTGTGTGTGTGTGTATGTGTGTGTGTGTGTGGGGGGGGGGAGGTGAAGTCAACAGGAGACTGGACATTAACCTCAGAACTACCCGCGATATCCGGATGTTTGACAAACCGTCGACGGAAATTCCTAAAGAAGCATAAACAGCAAACTGATAAAAAGGGCGACCACGACAGAGCAGGGCTTGACTAAAATGTAAACAGATAAGCTATGTTGCTACAAACATACTCCAACTCATACCCCTCCCCCCATCAAAACAACGATATAAAATACAAACAAAAACAAAACCAATCCCCCCAACCCCCCCCTAAAAAATAAACAACAAAACAACAAATCTCTCTCTGCTCTGCTCCTCCGACCACCCCCTTTTCATCGTCATTTTTGTCGTCTTCGCCCTCCTCGTCCTCCTCGTCCTCCTCGTCCTCGTCCTCCTCCTCCTTCTCCTCCTCCTACCAATCCATAACCGCCGCCAACATCATCGTCATGGTCATCAAACTTCAATGACAACTGGTCTGGCTGGGAGCTCTTGTGCCTCTCAGAGCGACGTGAGCTGATCTGAAATGAGCGTAATGTTTTTGGTTGGTTTCGTAAGTCTTAAAAAAAGGGGGGGGGGGGGGGGGGATATAAAGGAACTCATCTAACTAAAGGGTGCTTACATGACACATGAACATCAATATGTCTAAAATCCGTAAATTTGTCGATTGGTGCATTGTTTTCTGCTTTTTCTGTCTAATGTTTATATATTATTATATGTAGTTGGGTGGTGAACTTTGACCTTAAATAGAACGTCATTGCAAAATTTAAGAATTCTACCTCGAGAATAAAAAACGACATTTTCTCTAAAAATCCAGACGTAAAAAATATAATGAATATAATAATACTGAGTCGAAGACAACTTCGTTATCCAACCAATTGCATTGTTGTTGTAATCAAGATTTTTTTTTTCTCGCGATTCTAGTATTATTTTATTTGTCGTTCTTTAGCGTGTTCTAAAAAACGTGGAAGTCAAGAATTTTATCAAAGAAGTAAACTCGAATGTGCAATTTATGGCCACCCGGAGGTATCTATCTATAGTTGCTCAACTTTTAACTTTGTGGAATAAAACTTTCTCGACATTCTTAGCCGTGAACCGGTCCCCATGTGGATAAAGCAAAGAACATTTCTCGAGGGAAAAGCAAATAATATGTTTTATTTGCAACAAGAAGACTTTGATATTTTCTTTTCTAAAAACTGGAAACAAACGCTTTTCTCCTGCGCACTGAGCGAACATTCCTGTACTCTGCCACTGCCTCATTTAGCAATAATCAATAACGATTGGGGGCGAGCTCCAGCTCGTGATACGTTCTCCGGCAGGTGACCAATTTTTGAGGTGGGGGGGTGGCAAGTTCCGGATTCGTCTCATCAACCCATATCAAATCAAGATTTCCCGAAACGTTCTGTAGCCTGCACTGGGTATTACATTTTGTCAACCCTGCACCCTCTCCATAAGACTTCCGACGAACTGTGGTAAATCTATCGGCAAAAGTAAAGTGTAGCCCCTCTCCATTTTAAATTACTTGTCCCAGCGTGCAACGTACCTATCTAGGATCTCCGTGGGGATCATATTTAGTTTGCAGCTATATCAGACAGGAACAGGAAACAGTTTGCGGTTAGGGAACAGAGGTCATAATCGTGAGATGTGCGGCTTCGTGGGCTCGCGGATTAGGCCCGACCTTGTGTTCTCGAATAGGCACTTTGCACATATGTGAGGCAGCGTGGTGGAATCAGGCTCTCGTCAAAATAATCAAAGTGAAGAAACTTGAATTTTTCTGCAGGTTTGTGAATTTTTATCATATTTTTGTTTTTTGGTTCAACACCTTTCGTGCCATTTAAAGAACTCAATTCTGTGTGGATTTTTCCTGAAAAACGTTGATTAAAGGTACAATGACAATAAATGTAAATTTTCAGTTGCCACCGACTCTTAAGATAAGGAAATAACTAATCTATGGCGCCATTTTCTCACCAATTATACCTCTGAAAACAGGTGACCCCCACCTCCTTCTTTCGCAAATATCTCGACTTGTATTTAAGATAAATGATTTTTAAAAAATCCAAATGAAGACAAGTGAACAAGCTTTAAGATGATACCAATAACTCTACATGCCCAAAAATTGACGAGAGCCTGATTCCACCACGCTGCCTCACATATTGTCCTCATTTCACCCAGGTGGGAATTGTTTCCCAGCCATAAACAGTGAAAGATCTTGTCAGTGTGTTAGTGTTTCAGCAACTGTTAAATGGCAGCTTGCACGCCCACCGGAAGAATATTTCTGGTCTGTTGGAGGTAATGATAATTATAGATCGTAAAACGCACAAAGCTTGCTGTTACACGTGAATTTGCGTAGACACACACTGTTACGTATTAGTTTTTATTATACTATTTCTATTTAGAGCTGGAAAGAGAAAATGAAAGTGCATTGAGCACACCTTGAAAAACAGAAAATAATATTACCTACCAAGCCTCAAGATGGAATCCACAGGGAATGAAACTGAGAGAAGGGCCTAGATTATGATGTACTGGAAGAAGGGGCTTGGATTTGGGTCTGCAAAAGATGAGATTCAGCTGGACAGAGGTGGAGACTATACCTTAGGACAGGAGTAGATGGGGAGATTTTGTTTGCGGTGTATACTCCTGCATAGAGTAAGAAAGGCTAATGGTGAAGATTTCTGTTCAGCGTTGGCAATTTCATTCAAATATGAAAAATCACACGTACCTGAGGGGAACCCTGACAGGTCAACAGTTACGCCTGCAGTGCTGATACTGCTAACGTGTTATATTTTCTCTCTGTGAATAAACACGGTTGTTCGTGAGTGTTTTTTTTTAGGGCATTGTTATCGGTCAAATCAATAAGAGTCATTTTTATTAGGTTCACAGTTACGTCATAGATATCGACTACTTTCTTTCTATCTTTCTTTCTTTTGCAAAAACGTATTCATCTCGAAAGTATAGAGAAAGAACCATTACAATGAAAACAGTCAATGACATATTATTTTAACTGTATAGTTTTCTCCTGTGGTTGTTCTCATTGGAACATATCTCTATTTGGTTGTTATTTAGTAAACCTCCAGCCACAGTATCAAACCTGGGTTTTGTTTCCTCCATGTCAGGTATAAATCAATACTTTTCAAAATGTCCCAACTATAATTAAATCCAAATACTCCCGTTCGTAAAGTTCAGTTTCTCCTTCTGGCTTGGTGAGACAAACGTGTTCAGGGAGTGTAGACGGCCAACTGAACCTTTCTCCTTCCGTTACCTTTTTAGTCCTTCTCTGTCTACAAGTGGCATTTATATGCCAATGGCAACAGATAGATAGATAGATATAGATAGATAGATAGATAGATAGATAGATAGATAGATAGATAGATAGATAGATAGTGCCTTTAACAAACAAAAAATGATTTTGGTTATTCGACTCAAATTGTGTCGCCAGTACAAGATTTTTCACTTCATGAAAAATGAATGCTCCCTTTAGGTCAAACGCCAGCCCGCAAAACCACAGACACCAGATCTTTGTAAAATTTGATGTTCACACGTTTTTAAAAAATCTTGTCACTGACAGCACCTGTGTTGTGGCCTGGCCTGGCCTTTCCATCTCATAGAGGAGGATAACTGTCTGCTCTAGAAGAACAAAGTTCAATTTGGTCAGTATACCTAGGTTTAAGAAATTTAACGTCCAAAATTTTGAGTTTCACAACATGGTTAAGTTGTTTTCGAATGCTATTCTTAAGGTATCTTCATAACGACACCAAATAATCCTACGATTTTGATAGAGCAGACAGAACATTTTGTTTCTGGCCTCATGGTTTTAGTAGCCCTAAACTGCTTAAAAAAACCACATAGAACTTTTGTAATTCTAAGGTAGCAAATCGTCTGCTTCTTTTTATTTTCCCATCGCCATGATGCGTTTCTAGGCTTTGTCTCCCGCTTCTGCTTCAGACCTAACCAGTGGCCTACCAGAGTCTTAAATGTGATGATTTTCATCAATTCCCCTTCCAGACAGAAGGTGTGAGTTCGATTCTCAAGTTGAGAAGTCTTTTTGGCTGTCTCCCTTTGTCTGCTGGCCTGTTATTGTATCCATCTCAGTTCGCGTTGGTAGGAAATGTCGAAGCTGCTCGCTTTCTGAATTCTTTCTTTCTTTTTTTTTTCGATAAGTATTTTATGATGCTCACAACTGAATATTAATAAAGTCATTTGAGCGCTGAATTCTTTCACTGTATCGGTGAAAGAAAATTATATCCACGATTCGACAGTAGCCTCAGAGTTTCATGCCTGGTGTCCGGATGTTTGGCGAAAAGATATAAACAGTAGAAGGAAGACCAGAGTCTAAAAGCACAAAAGGCAACACCGATGGGAATTTTTTATAACCTCTGAAAAGTCGTTGAATATGTAACTGTAAAATGAATATTTTCCATATGCCCAATACATTAAAGTCACGAGAACTGAGACTTCCTCCTCCTCCTCCTCCTCCTCC
>NW_004797662.1:372761-374031 GCF_000002075.1 Aplysia californica
TGTATGTATGTATGTATGTATGTATTGAAACACATACACCACCCCCTTCTCTCTCTACTTCTTTCCTTCTCTGTCACTACTATAAAACTCTCTCTCTCTCTCTCTCTCTCTCTCTCTCTCTCTCTCTCTCTCTCTCTCTCTCTCTCTCTCTCTGCCTGCGCCATGACAAAAACTTGAACACACTGACTTGCATTTATATAATGCAACCCACATACCTTGTGGCTAGCATAGCCTTCAACATCCTACCCCCTCTCCGCGCAAAGAATGAAGACAAGCTTTATTCAACTTGTCGGATATAGATCTTTATTCTTGTGCAGTGTTTTGTGTGTACCTCCTTCAGTAACTCCGTGTCATTACTGCCACAACTGGCCAGACACACATTATAGAAGGCATCAAAGATTAAAACAATAAACAAAAATAACCTCTAATACGAAAAAAAAGAGAACAAACCTTTAAACAGGAGTCTTAGATCTATGGGGTAGGAAGAAAGATAAGGAGGAGGAGGAGAGAGGGGAATATATATAGAGAGATCGCCTAAAAAATAAACGTGTTTCTTTTCAGTTTCAGGCGATCGAGTCGGGCGATCGGCCCGATCCAGCCGTAGTAGGCACCCCGAATAAGGCGAATAAACTGCTGTTCAGTATCTGGCCGTTTTCTTTCTTTGATGTATTTGTTCAAAGTCAAAGTTATGCTATTTTTATTTCTATTCACTTCCTGAGCTGTCTGGGGGTCCTTTTTCTAAACTGGGTTATTTATTTTAGACTTAGTTCTTCCGAGGTTGTTGTATTTTACCACCTCACGCTGACAAAATCCCTTACCTCCGCCTCCGCCCAAGCCCCTCCCTCCCCCAATCCCCCACCCCTCGCCACCAAACAAGCTCTCTCCGGATGTCGTTACCTGTTAACTTTAATTTTAGAATATCTCTTAGTTCTGGGAAAGCTGCTTCCTTTCAATCTAGCACCACTGAACTTTTGATGAGTACTGTCAACCTTTCATTTTGTTCTTATGGATTTTTATTTATTTAGTTTATGGCACGCTGTCTTTTTTCTCTCATGTTTTGCCCACTTCGTTTTTCGCGGATGGATTGAATTCGCAGTTTGGACTGCCCAGGGTCATGAAATCCAGTGCAGTAGCGCCTCTTGAATTTTTGTGAATGACGCGAATAGCGAATTTCTTTCAAAATTACAACAAAAACAAAAACAAAACAAAAAACAACAAACAACGACACTTCAAGTCGCGCACGCGAAAAAACCCAACAACAAAAGCAAAC
>NW_004797662.1:375053-376348 GCF_000002075.1 Aplysia californica
GAATAAATAAATAAATACATACATAAATAAATAAATAAATAAACAAACAAACAAATAAAGATAGACAATACAATATTTCTCTCAACCAGCTGCAGACATCACAGTTCCTTTTGTACTTATCTAATCACACGAGGACATATGTACATACACAAGCAGAACACACACGCCACTAACAACTGAACATTTCAAAGAGTCTAATGTACAAAAAGCACGTACAGATCTTCCCTGTTAAATATGACATAGAATCTAATGGGAAGACTTATTTATAAGCGAATGGCCTGTTCTTTAAAAAAAATTAATTTCCATCTTCCAATACTGATCAATGCCTCTCTCGTAATGAATCAAAGTCACATAACAAAATGATCACTCATAACTTTTGTGTGACTCCTAGACTGAACGCTGCTATGGCAACCGTCCTTTGCTGATACAAAAACGTCACTGCGAGGCATGCACACCATGATACGTTCCCAGATAAAGATCAAAATACCACTCGTGTTACCGTCAAGTGCTCAGGTTACTTCAAGTCTGTGCTTATAACAAAAATTTTAGTGATATAATTATCTTAACCTGTCCCTTCTCTGTCTAATGCTTAATTCTAAACATACTGACATTGATATTTGTTTCCGACAATTGTCTCAAACAAAACGTACTGAAAACGCATTACATTGTACTATGAAAGAAATGGTAGTATTCAGAACCACGAATAAGAAAATACAATGCAATAATTTTTCAGTACGTTATCCATCTGGGTTTTTAGGACAATAAAAAAGGAAGTCTTCTCTTGCCTTTATAAACATCAACAGTTTAATAATCATAATTTAAAGCACGCATTCATCAATACTGGAGGGTATTCTACAGTCAGACGCCATGGAATTAAAGTCGTTTGATGGGCAGGATTCTCTCCCTTGGTGCCTCCGCAGCTTCCGGGGCGGGGGCCTCGATGGAGAGGACGCCATCTGCCGCCAGGATGGAGTTCAATGTCAAGGGGTCAATCTTGTGGGGCAGGATGTACTGTCGGCTGAACTCTCTGTACACCTGGAGAAGAGAAGATAAAATTATAAATAAAAACAGGTGGTTCGCAGGTGTACGAGTTTCCCGCTCTGAAGTTTGATGCACTGTGGGTTGATTTTTTCCGTAGGTGTAGTTTAACACGCTGAAAGAGAAGAGAGAGGTATGGATAGACGGAGAGAAAGAAGGAGAGAGAGAGAGACAGAGAGAGAGACACAGAGAGAGAGAGAGGGAGGGAGATAGTGAATCCTCGAGAGAGAGAGAGAGAGAGAGAGAGAGAGAGAGAG
>NW_004797662.1:378102-387177 GCF_000002075.1 Aplysia californica
CCCCCAACCACCCACACAGAACATCACAGAACGTGACCAAAGGCTTACGGCAATGAGTACAATGTACTGTTAATTACTTGATGTCTTTGCCCTTGATTGAAATAAAATCTGCCTTGGTCGTGTGTTAGACAGTCAGTACGAGTAGATCTAATTAAACTTTTAAAGTAAACTATTAATGTTAGTGTTAGCTCTCACTGGAAAAATTGAAGGCAAACGAGGCAGGGGAAGGCCCAGAAAAACCTACTTAAAGAACCTAAACAGATGGGTAATGGAGATAGATCAGCGGGTAACGTAGTTTTTTTTAAAGAGCATCTGGGCAAAGGAATGAATGGAGAACCATGATCGCCGATGTCTGCTGCAGATCTGGCACATTGTGATAATGATTAACGAGATAGAGTGATGCAGGTAAGGGTGTCGGCATCTCATCACTGATGTGTACCTTGATTTCTGCTCAAAATCAGGTTGCAGTGTCTTTTTGAAAAGAATTTAAAAAATCATACTCTGATTGTCGCGATAAGGTAATCTGGAAGAAGGTTATAATAATAAATAGGTAGAGGTGTATTAGGCCGTAGAAAACCCCTCATTAGACTGAAACTGACCAAAAGCCAAGATGTTGTCGACCGTTGTCCTAAAAATTGACCAAAGGCTAAAACAAGTAACCCCCGTCCTCTCCCCTCACCACCCACTCAGGTAGCGTGTCCGTAAATAAGATCAGAGGCTAAAGAAAACACCGCCTCCACTCCCACTCCCACTCCCAGGTAACCACCCGAAATGTCCAAGAATGTGACGGCAATACATTCATAAGGACGTATAGATTTACGTACATGCCGAATGCCAGCACCCCCCCCCCCACCTTCTCCATCCCCGTCCCAACTGCCCACTCAGCACGTCCAAGAACATAACCGATACATGCCAAAGCAAGCAGCCCCCGCCATCTCCCCTCACCTTTCTTCCGGGAGATTCCTCTGTGTGTTTGGCTTGAACCATGAGCTGGTTGTTCATTGTTTTCACCGTGATCTCCTCAGGCTTGAAATCTTTGCAGTCGAATCTGAAACAGGCGAACAACTCATTAAATAAATCACGTGCGCTTCTTCTTCTTCTTCTTCTTCTTTTTCAGGTGTATGGTTTCGAACAGGCATTTACGATCATAGTACCCCATTCCATACTGCTGTCAGTCCTCCTGATCAGCTCAGTTTTTGGTGATGTTTTTCATAAAGTCAGAAAGCTGTTCCGGCCATCTGTTTTTTGTTCACTGTTGTCCTCTGCACTTCTTTCTTTCTATCTTTCCATACAGCAGCACTTTGCTCTATTTATTCTAATTTGTTCTACCTATTCCGAGCGAATATCAATTGTCTTCTCCTTATGGTTCTAGTTAGAGACTTGAAAATTTCTTTAGATACCAGTGGCGTTCGCGTTGTAAAGGTAAGGCTACCAGTGCCTGCACGTATAAGACTATAGTGCGGTCAAAAACTCGCTGTGCAACTTGTCCCCAAATGTCTTCTTAACTGGATAATCAATGTCACCCATAATTTGCACAGCAGTTTGTATCAATTTATCTTAACTTAAACATATTTGTCCACAACAATTGAGGCTAAATTGATAAAACTCTTCTTCATAAATGTATATAAAATACGACAAGCCTCCTTCTCGCGGAAAATGGAAATGTTCACAGCACTTCCCACACATTTTGTATACGCATATGGCCTACGTCACAGCTAACCAAAGACACATTTTTATGGCAAAATTACGAGTACTTACAAGAAAACTAATTTTATAGTGAACACTTTCAGCACTAAAAGTTATCAAAACATGCATTCAATAACCATAATCTAGGGATTAGGAAAAAAAAATAACGCACTTGCTTTTAAAAGCGATATAATCTGCGGCTGTAAACCTTTTAAAATCTGTAGAAACCACCCTCCGGGATTTTTTATTAGTATTTATTAAGGAATTTTCTAGAATACAGCTAACAGGTGTTTACAACAATATTGATCTGCTAAAACAAATTGATATAACTGGCTATGTTAAAGCTGGTGAGTTTATGTTAGATAGTTGAGGAGATATTTGACAATAAGTTGCGCCACGAATTTTGACCGCACTGTAGTATAAGGCGTCAGTTCAGGACGTGCCTGTTGATGTCAGTTTTATCAAGTATTTCTCTTTACAGACCTGCAGAGGGATCACCCAAGCAAAAAGCAGAGACGAGCGGCTAAACAGATGAGCCAATGCAGAAACAGGAAGATCTCTCTTCGGGTACATGGACAAACACAACCTCAAAGACCCTTCGAACCTCTTCTGTAGAGCCGATGAGACTTTGATCTTCAGCGCCCGCACAGGACACTTACATACCAACAAGTACATTAACAGAATAAACCTCATTTGGGAACTCCATTGCAGACACTGTGACTACCACGAGGAGACCGTTGAACATCTTCTCCTTCACAGCCCAAACCTGGCAGCTCTTCGACGCAAGCTCCTACACACACCTACAGACTTAAAATCCTGCTGTACTCTGGGGTTGACCAAATGACAAGGACAAGTGGTTACTTAAGGGAGGCATTGCGCTGACAAGAGCTAAATGCTCGCAGCTAAAGGATTTGAAAACAACAACAACATCAAGCATCTCCGTCGGTCTGCTAACCTGTATCTCACTCAGGCCCGAGCGGTTAGCCCTGGCAGACAGGGGCAAAGCAGCCCGCCTCTTAATGTTCTAGATTGGACCAAAGCAAGAGGTGTTAAACATTTATGATCAGTAGGTCAGTCTGTCAGTGCCATTTTCTGAGACAGGATAAATTCTGAATTGTTTTTCAGACCCGTTGAAAAAAAAGGACCCCCTCCTCCCCGACGAAAAAAAAATAAAAAAAATAAATAATTCCCCAGAGCTTGTGGAGTAAAATAACGTTGCTACCTTTACTACTCACTTGCAAGTAAATATTTTCAGAAAGGCAAATTAGTTCAAAGCATGGGTTGCAGAGTTCGTCATAGTTTCATTTATTTCTGACTTCTTTTTTTCACCCAGCGTTTATAAATACCCCAGACGGTGTCACGTGACGACAGAGACGTGTGTCGGTATTTAGTCAAGACAACGTTACAGAACGAAAACTCCTTTTCTGCGCATGCAGTTCCGCTATTCCTTTGTCCCTCTCCAGTACAAGTAATGTAAATTTAAGGGGAACAACGGGTAAGGGGTATGCTAAGCTCGAACTTTAAAAACGAAGTATATATAGACCCTTGTAACCGGGAACAAAGTCACGAGGTATACAGACCCTGTTGGGGAAATCTTTTGTGAATCCGGAGAGAGAGAGAGAGAGAGAGAGAGAGAGAGAGAGAGAGAGAGAGAGAGAGGAGAGAGATGGAGAGAGACCGAAAAATAGAGAGGGTGACTGCTCGATTGAAATTATGACATTTTTCTTTTCTTCAAATAGTCTTATTCATTCCTCAAACTCCAAAACGGAGGAAAAGCGATCGTTCATAGAAAAGACATCTGCAATCTTCATTTAGATCTAGGTCTTGAAACTAGACCTATGCTTTATGTCTGTCTGTCTAGATCTAGACCTAGGCCATAGATCTAGAAGAAGCTAGGTCTACACTGAGCCAAGAGGGTGCTGAAACTTTCTGAAATCATAAAAGATTTTCCCTACCGGGTTTGTATACTTCGTCACTTTGTCCCCGGTTAACGGGCCTGTATTTTTTAATACACTCCCATTAATCCCTAAAAAAAAAGACCCTAACAACATTTTGCCCGGCGTCTCGAGAAATTACCTTGGTAACTAAAGAGGGTGGGACTTATAACAGCTACTAAAAACGTTGCCTCGCGAGAGTTTTGGCCCCTTGATATGAATATTGGGTCAAGTGGGGGAACGTGCTCTTTGACTTTCGCCCGCTTTTCTGTATCACTGCTGTGTGATGTCAAGGTGTCTCAGAGGCCCTCGAACCATGTAGGTTTTATATTTGGTCGTTCTCAAGCCTTGTTCCCATTGACGTTGTCTGTCAATGTCTCTTTTCCTTGGCATTCTCACGAAGCTGAATAGATCTGTCAGTGTCTCTGACCCACATTTCGGGTAATTTAATTTTGCCACGACTTCTGTATATTGGTCTGGCTAACCCAGATTTCGGGTGTTTCCTGAAATCTTGACCTACACCAAAAGTGGGCATTGGCCTAGCTATAGGAAAAGTTTGGTTTCAGTGATGTGTACGTATTTGTTTGGCTACAGAGAAAACTCTCCTAGTCTTTTAAAGAAACAGCAAACTTTCAAAGTTTTTTTAATGGGCTAACTAAATAAAAAAAATGGCTGACAATGCAGGTGAAGAGTTTACTACATTTCCCAGTTGAAAATGACCCTAAAGACTGATATTTTCATATCAGGCAATTTTTTTTCTTCAAATTTTGTCTGTAATGTATCAATTTTCCCTTGAGTACTGTTTCACATAATAGTACCAATCTGTTTCATAGAAAATGCATAAAATGTAATGCTCACATGGGTTCCGATAGGCTAGACCATTTAACCCAATGATAAAGAGTTGACAAGCTTGGTGTGTTAGCCCACTGTACAGGGGATAGACCATTTGTATACTTCGATGAAGGGTTAGTCCAGATAGATAGGTATGCCTTATTTTGGATGGGATGGCCTATTTCGCCCTCAGATTTGCTTCAAAAGTTTTCTGCATATCTGCACAACGTTTTTGTCTATTTTTTGATCGTGTAATTAACCGTCCGGAGTTTATACCGATACGACAGACAAGGTCATATCTGACTCATATGCAAAACCACTGAAGAGTTCATTTGAAAGTAGATACACAGGGATAGATTTCATGGGTACAAGAACTTTACCTTCGATCTTTTTCAAAACAGCAATTTTCGGGGTAGCCACCTTGTGCTTAAAGGCGAGCTTTTTTTTCCAGCTTAAGCTCTACTTGCACGCCGGAAAGCTAACCCAAAGATGAAATAGTTGTTTCAAGCATTGTGGTGAATGTTTTCAATTTAAGAAACATATTATTCCGAAATATGGCGAGCACCTCACACGCTACACTAATGTGAGTTGAAGAATATTGTTCACGACTGATTTCGAAACATATGTTTGAGTAGTTCAGTTCAGTTCAGCTGCTTCAGGTGTTTTTCTTTTTCATGATACATGCCAAGGAACAAATTATCATGGCTGGGGGCTGTGCGTCACAAAGGCTAGACGTATACAACCGGGAAGAACTGGTTTATGAGAGAATAACGTGAAGGCTAAGCTTTGAAAAAGACCGACCACCTAGAACCCCCCCCCCCCCCCGCCTCCGCCAGAAAAAAAAGCTGGTGAAATAATACTATTCCTGTATGCAAAGTATACTGAGGGTGGTGACAAGCTTAAAAGGGAACCCTTCCTCCCCCTCCCCCTCCACCTCCCCCATCACCCCCCCCCACTTCTTAAAGCAATTCAGAAAAAAAAACGAATATAAAATCCCCCCCCCCACTTACAATATGGAAAAAACGAATATAAAAAGTATGTCTTTAACAGCTGAACGTGTTGAATTGTTGCTAATGGAAGTATCATCGTGGATGCTTACATGGAGACGGGTATCATGGGAATAAGACATTTCCATCTAAATGTAGGTGTTTTACAGCCCAAACAACACCATTTAGATAAGTTGGGAGGCGGGCCAAAAGACTCGCTAGAAATCGAACTGAGGTCTATGTGTGTATGCGTTCTTTAGTCAACACTTGGTATAATGTTACGAGTGAAAACTGTATCTGAAAGAATTGTTGTACAATCAATGGGCCGCCACGTATGAAACGTGTCACTATATTTCCTAAAACAAACAGAACACTAACTAATCAAATCATGCCAACCTGTGACCGTACCTCAAAGACAGCCTCTTGTTGCCTTCAGCATCGCTGACGATTGGCCTCTCGGGCTTGATCATGCTGGAACCAAAGTCGTTAAAGTCCAGAGCTTTCAGGGTGAACATCTCCTTACGCATGCGCTCGAGCTCCTTGTCAAACTCGTCCCACTCGGAGTCCATGCCCTTGAAGGCATCGCTGAACACTTTGCGCTGACGTTCGAAAAAGCTCCAGGTTTCTCTACGGAGTGGGACAAGGTGCTCCATTGTGGACTGTGATTGGCTAGGGATTTACGGGAGAGGAAGAATGGAACCCAAGGCGTTTTCTGTACAAAATCTGCAAAGATAAGATAAGATAAGATAAGATAAGATAAGATAAGATAAGATAAGATAAGATAAGATGAGATAAGATGAGATGAGACGAGGTGAGATAAGAAGAGAAGATAAAATAAGGTAGGATAAGATGAGGTAGAGGGCCATTTTTCGTGGTCTTACCTCAGAATCTGAATTGCACCTTACGTTCATAGAAAAATTTCAATGAATAGAAAAATAAAGCTAACGACCTCAGACGCATCTCTCAATTCATTTACAGGAAAGATGAGTACACTTATTCGAAATAAGGGATTAGTGAAGACATTGGAGTGACTTGGAGTATATCTGCAAGAACGGATAGATTATTGTAAATTCTGACTTCATGAAATAATCAATAATATATGATATAACAGAAGCAACTCAAAGAAAAGCACGTTGTTGGCGTAAATACTTTTGTAACTAGCTATTGCTACATCCATTTTGTCCTTTTTTTTTGCTAATTCAAAGTCTTTTGGATGTATCCCCCCCTACTGCCCCCACCTCCTCAATGAATACACAATAATGTTCCTCAGTTAGGCCGGTCCCAGGGTGGCTCTAAGAGTCTGACCTGTAGCTCGCCTAGCTCGCACCGTGCAAATGAACGTATACCTTATCGTTTGCCTTAGCAGCGTCGCTGTATGGTCTGTCTGTTGTCCGCTGAGCTGCGCGACGCGTCAGACGTGCTATTCAACTGTGTTGTAAAACACGTCAGACATGTGTCGCACGCAGCCTTGTTTCGTGTTTATTTTCGACTGAAATTCTTCACAGAACCTCAAAATCAGCAAGAAGTAAGTATTATTAGGCGCTTTACTGTTAGATATTGATCAACACTTGACTACAAAATCCCAAGAAATACACTTTATCCTACAATAAGATTTCGAATCGAGAAGCTGACCTAGTTTCCACAGATTACATTCATAGGCCTGTCTGTGTGCTTCTAGCCTAGTGCGGCTGTGCTGGCACGCAGAGTGCGATTGGCGAGCTACAGGTCAGACCTACAGAGCCACTCTGCGGGGGGTTGGCGGGTGCTCTGGTGTGATCTGCTCCTTCTTTCCTATCAAACACCTATCATCCTTATCTACCCTCCTTCTTTTTTATGTTTGTTACTCGCTTGTAACACCTCTAATCTTCTGGCGCTCATATGACCTTACGCAGTTGCGAGCGCCGAAAAAACTCTACTAAAACAAAAAACAAAATAAGAGCCACTCTGGGAACGGCCTTAGTTGTGTTATACAATTACACAGGCAGATAGATAGATAGATAGATAGATGGATGAATGGATGGATGTTTGGATGGAAGGATGGATGGATGAATGGACGGACGGACGGACGGACAGACAGACAGATATATAGATAGATAGATAGATAGATGGATGGACGGTTGGATGGATGGATGGATGGATGGATGGATAGACAGATATCATGGAGACCCAAATGTAGCCCCACGGACTGTGGAGGATCTGAATATGTGTGGGTTACTAGGTCAAGTCATTTCTGACTGGGAGTCCCACGTTTATTTTTACCATACCCCCACATACTAAGTTCACATATCCCCAATTGAACATCTGCGAGGTGTTTTAGCTTTAGTGAGAATTTTACTTACGGTATTACAACACAGTATGGTTACAAGAGAGTAACAAACACAAAGAAGAAAAAGGAAGGATGAGGGCGATATACAAATAATAATATTTGAGAGGAAAGAAGGAGCAAATCACACCAGAGCAATCGCCAACCACTCGCCCTGCGAGGCTACGCATGGATATCAAAAGTCAAAGAGGGAAATGATAAAGAATAGACGTTATCCTCTCAACAGAGTGTGTGGTGTAGCGGTTAGGAGCCTGGCAATCGCACGCAGTAGACGCGAGTTCCATTCCCGATGGATAAGAATTACTATCGAGTATCTCCGTCTTTGTGCAAGAACGTTGTGCCCCTCTCAGTCCTAGTTGGCTCTTACAGACATGGTCGAAACAGTCTGCATCCTAAATTACCGAGTGTCTAAAGAAAAAGAAAGACCCATGTAAAGCGAAATAGTTTGGTCATCTTTGGAAACATTATATTTTTAAAACAACTTCAAATAAACGAAATTCAACCAGGGGGACCTCATATTTGTCAATGTGAAAAAAAAAATCAGAAAAAAATTCTAAAAATATCAAACAAAATTTTTTAAAAGCCTCAATTTTGTGAAAAAAAACGCAAAACTTTGCAACTTCTTAAAAATCATCCATGTCGGTTTATTTCAAATGGTCACTATGTGTGTGTTTAAAACAACTGTATACTAACCTAATATTGCATGCCCAAATAAGGTAGCTAGTTAAATTGTAGGCTTCAGGTGTTGACCACATTATTATCTCTCCATGCAAGCTCAAACACGCCACTAGATATATTTAGAATAACCCTGCGGTATGTCTCTGGGTAAATTCCCTAGACCTCCTGTTCAACAATGAGTTTCAGCTGTTGGATTGTTAGCGGGTTTTTAGAAAAGTATGTCAGTCAGCAAACTCTAAAATAAATAATAGAAGTGTTCAGGTCAAGGGAATAAAAGTGACCATTCATTCATTGAAAATTTTCGACTCATAACCGTCATCCAAATCTTCCTTGTAATCGTGAGGGGCCACTTTTGACCTTCGGAGTGTGGCCCCATTCCATCGCAACTCATCCCCCTCAACAACTCAACACCCTCTCCTCCCTAAACTTCTAAACTATCTCAGCACGGCGAGATGTCCATCTGGTGTAATTGTGATAGTGTTACCTCTTGTTCTGAAAGCAGAACAGGCCGATCACGCCACTGTTACTGAATGCTTTCAAGATTTAAAATTTGGAAAAAACAAGACCACACAATTTCATGCGGCACGTATTGACCTTCTGATTGGGTTTTTGGTCATACTTTTAATCGAATGTCCCC
>NW_004797662.1:387409-388599 GCF_000002075.1 Aplysia californica
TGTGTGTGTATTTGTGTGTGTTTTCGGTGTTTCTGTTTGTGTGTGTGTGTGTGTGTGTGTGTGTGTGTGTGTGTGTGTGTGTGTGTGTGCCTGTGTGTTTGGGTGTATGTGGGCGTGCGTGGTTTTGGGTGGGAGTGTGTCTGTACAAACTGTTTGTACAATTTGTACAAACACACCTGCAGAAAGTTCTACGTCCCCAACACGGTACATTATCATGATGATGATGGCTATAATGGTAGTGATTGTGATCCATGTGGTGATGAAGGTGTTGTTAATGGCAAAAAAAAACGGTGGCGAAGGTGGTACAGTCAGCGAGAATGATGGGGGTTGTAAAGGTGATGCTGATGGTGATAACGGTGGTGATGATGAAGATGATGTTGATGGCGATAATGGTGGTGGTGAGGGTGATGTTGATGGTGATAGTGGTGGTGATTGTGAATGTAATTGTTATAGTGATTATAATGATGATGGTAAAGATGTGACGGCAGTTGTTCATATGACAGTGAAAAATGATAATATACATGGCGATACTACTGGTGGAGGTGAAAGTGGTCTTTTCATTCAGGGCAGCCTTCTCATATGGTGGCTTTTAAGCACAATGGGGGCTATCCGGATAAATGCTGTTTTGAGAAATTCGAAGTTAAAGTTTTTGGATCCTTTTTCAGTCTCTTTAAAAGACAAGGAGAGTTTTCTCTATAACCAAAGAAATATACACACCAATGAAACCAAACTTCTCCTATAGTTAGGACAATGCCCACTTTTGGTGAATATCAAGATCGTATATCACGCCATAATATACATATTACATTATGTCCCTTTCCTCTGTGATATCAAACCTCGAGGGGACATAATGGACACATATCTTGGTAACTTAATATCGTCGGTGCCTCAAGCTATCGATTTAAGTTCGTGCGGGTAATTTTTACACCCAAGACAAAACAAAACAAAAAACAAACAAAAAAACAAAACAACCCCCCCAAAAAACAAAAAAACAAAAACAAAAACACAAACAAAACCAAAACAAACAAAACCAAAACAAACAAAACCAACCCCCCCCCCAACAAATAAAAACAACTAAGTTATGTTGCGTTGTTCCTATAAGGTAAAATATAAAGCAAGAACATTTGAACCCTTGACTATAGCATTAAACAGCATTTTGATGAAGTTAAAAGTTACCTCTTTGATAGAGC
>NW_004797662.1:388833-390016 GCF_000002075.1 Aplysia californica
CCCCCCCTTCCTCCCCCCCCCCCCTCCCTCAACAGCCCCGCTTCGAAGCACACACACATACATGGACAAACACACACACACAGACACACACATACACGTGAAACATTCCCCAACCCACATACTTCTTGATGGTTTATTTCAACATTAAGACTTGAAACTGGTTGATTTATGAGAATTTTTGTAAGCTTTCCTGGTCTTTGAACCGTACTTAAATTTTAAAAAATAAAACAGAGTTCCGAGGTGGGTGAGATGCTGTACTCAGGCCTGTATTACGCACATCGCTTTTTACGTGGGAGAAACAAAGAAAGGCTTCCCAAAACATTTCGAAAGCAAAAACAAACAATCCACTTTCAATTTACACTTTTATTGAGCTAGAGAGAAAAGTACTGGCACGCCGGTTGAGCAAAAATACAAGAGAACACCAGAGTAGAAACGATAGACAGTTCAGAGAAAAGTATATCACGTGCAGATGAAAATTTATACCACAATAATCTATTATCTATTTGTGGTGGCCGAATTTTGCTATTCAAAAGGCTTTTTAATGGCTGCATCGATCGACATGCGGTTTTCGCCAAAAGATTCTTTAAAATATTCTCCAGATCCTGGCGCCCTCCGTTTTTTCAGTTTTGAGACAGTTTTGCTGCAAAAAGCTAAAGTTTTTTATTTCGCCGATCGTTTTGTAGGCCAACGATTCTTTCTCTGAAATTTTAGAAAATCCGCCAAGTTTGTTTATTTCACGTCGTACTTCCGTTCGATACTATCGCGCATTGTCGCGCAATACTGAGCACTATTTTAAGATCTAGCCTCATGTTTTCTTTTTCTTTTTACTTGGTGCTAAATTCGACAGTGATCCTTTCGTTTAATTGCCCATCATCGCTTTTTCTGGACTCCTTTGTCTATTATATATTTGGCAACTTGGAAACACATATGTCACTTTTCTCTCCAGATTTATAGCTCCATTCCAGCAGTAGAGTGTAAATATAGTAGGCCAATGACTTTCAGTTGATGTTAATGAACCAATCATTCCTTTCATCGAAAGGGGGCCCAGCTTGCATAATCTATTTAAAGTGAGCGTGGAAGTGAAACATCAGCGCCATTACTATTTTTAGAAGTTTTTAAATGGAAGTGAAATGCAACAGTGTGCATGTTTGACAATTTGAGTAAGTCGATAATTCCGCTCTGC
>NW_004797662.1:392360-393910 GCF_000002075.1 Aplysia californica
GAAGTAAAGGCGGAGGGGAAAGGAACTGGCTACAATACCACAAGTATGTCGAACGCCCAGGAAGTTGTCTCACTAAATAGGCAGACCCCAATGTCCGGAACGGAAGCGGGAACAACTTTACTTTTTATCTGTAACTAAATGACCATCATCGTTAGAAGATACTAGTTTACACCATTATCGCCCCCTTAATTAAGGCACAGATTACACACACACACAAAAACCCCACGTGGTGCCTTCCAAACACGGTTTAAACGAGGGAAAAATAGTGAAAAGCATTAACCTGAGCTCGGCTATAAAAGTGGAGACACAAAATCGGGTCGGTCGTATCGCTTGCATTTGCATAGACATTGCCACGTTTAAGGGCAATACGACAGGAAAGAGCTATAGGCCGTTTAGAGGGTGGAGAAAGTTCAACTGTGGTTGCCAATCATTTTGGTGTTCACGTCTCGACTATCCACAAAGTGATAACCCGTTTTCAGCTCACAAATTCTACAGCGGACTGACAAAGCTTAGGTCGACCCAGAGTGATTGATGCATGAGCATACAGCACAGACACATTGTCATGATGCATCGTGTGCCGTCAGTGGCCTAGTGGTTACGCTCTCGAACCCACAACCGTAAGGTTGAGGGTTCGAATCCCGTCACGAGCCCGACGTTGTCTCCTTGGGAAAAGCACTTTACACGAATTTTCCTCACTTCACCCAGGTGGGAATGGGTACCAATGCAATAGACAGCGAAAGATCTTGTCAGTTTGTTAGTGTTTGAGCGCTTAATCGGCACCGTATGCTTTTCGGGAAGCTGAGAATGATTTAGAGTGTTCTATGGCCTGCTGCGGAAATAATATAGTTTAAAGCGAATAGAGCTTGCTGTTGAGCAGGGGCATGCGCTCTATAATAAATGCTATTTATTACTTATTATTTATTATCACTGAATAAGTTTCGGACAGCTACAAGAGTGTCAGACTTGAGAAGGTGTACCCACAGATGAGCCAGAAGTCGACATACTGTGAACCGTCATAAAATCTTAACTTCCGGTTCCGGCAAGAAAATGGTCGTGCTCACACTGCCCGTGCTACGCGGGGTTTCCTCCAACGTTATGACGCCATTTTGCAGCCTCACCCTGCCATTAGCCCGGATTAAAACCCAATTGAGCATTTTTGGGACGAAATTAAGGCATCTTGAGGGGAGACAACCAAGGCTGAGAACCGCACAGGAAAAGGCTGTGACATCCAGGAGATATAGAGGCATATCACACTACGTGTTATCAACAACCTAGCGGCTTCCAGGTACCAGAGATGTTCTGCGGTTATCCGACCCAATGACCGCCATACCCGCTGCTGAGCATTTTGATGCCTTAACCGGAAGATAATAATGTATTCGGTTGAAATTTGACATTCACAGTGATACCCCGGGTATCAATTATGCTACAAAACAGTTTGTCTTTTAAGTTCGGCCGTTTTGTAAACATTGAAAGAAAACAAGCAAGTTCACAATTACAAAGTTAAACGCGATTTCTCGTTTCTTTTGCTCGGAGAGAGAGAGAGATAGAAA
>NW_004797662.1:394200-396540 GCF_000002075.1 Aplysia californica
AGAGAGAGAGAGAGAGAGAGAGAGAGAGAGAGAGAGATTGAGTGCTATGAAAATGGGATATATGTGAGAAAAAAAAGGGGGGAGGGAGGGAGTCGGGGTAAAACAGTTCATAATACAAACACACAGGTGCGAACACGTCATGGGCGAAGAAACAAAGAAAAATGACATTGTACTCGATGGTGATTAGACACAGTTGTTCGCAGCGAAAAGAAATTGTTCTGTGCTGCGTAGGCAGGAAGATAAAGGTTCTGCAAGACATTGTGAGCAAGATCGAGATAGCTCGTCGGTCACGGGAGAATTCCCGTCTTTGCATCCTGTCTTGGATTAGGCTTTGAAAAGAGCGAAACCAAAGTCTGTATCGATGCGGTGTGATATAATTGGGAAGGCATCGTGCGTCCCATTGTACGTCCCATTTTTTCTGTAAGTCGTCTTGGTGAAGAGTACGCTTGGGGTTTAGTAATCAACCCCTCTCCCCTTTCTGTAACCCACAGGAACTTCACTTGCTTCTTTTCGAGAAAAGAAAGAAGAAAAACTAATGATTAGTTCAAAAAATCTTAAAAGCTTTAACTAAAGCTATTTCATAGTCAACGTTCTAGCCTGAAAACATGACAATGCAAAATCACACGCGAAGAAAGACTACACAAAGTGTTATGAGAACAACGGAGAAGAGACAGTTTCGGTTTCAGGGACACTTTTGACTCGACTTACGGGCTTTGAATATTTTGCGCTCACGTGAAAAATGAAAGGCAAACGAAGCATGGGCAGACCAGGAGTGGAGTATTTGGAAAGCCTGAGCAGATGAATGATGGGGAAACACTCCCGGATAACGTACGATTTTTTAGAGCATCCGCAGATGGAGAACCATGATCGTTGATGTTTGTTCCAGATCTGACACTTTATGATGATGATGATGAGATAGAAGCTACCATTCTTTAATCACCACGACCCACTCACCGATAAATCCGATTGGCAGAGTGACCAGAGTATTAGGGTCAACCCGGGCTGAGGGGAATATATTGTAACAAGAAGACAATAAAACTTTTAAAAATAATTCTTTCTCCCACTTGGGAATCGAACTCACGTCTTTGGCAAGCTGGGCGACCAGACTAACCGTCACACCAAAGACGTTGGTCATCACTTATTCCAATATCAAACTTGGCCGTTGTTATAAATCATAAATGTGAGGTAGCGTGGTGGAATCAGGCTCTCGTCAATGTTTGGACCTGTAGAGTTATTGGTATCATCTTAAAGCTTGTTTACTTGTCTTTATTTGGATGAAAAAAAATATCCATTTATCTTGTAAACAAGACGAGATATTTGCAAATGAAGGAGGTGGGTTTACCTGTTTTCAAAGGTAAAATTAGTGAGAAAATGGCCGCCAAAGATTAGTTACTAATCTTAAGAGTCCGTGGTAACAGAAAGTTTACATTTTTTGTGCCTTTAATCAACGTTTTTCTGAAAAATCCACACAGAAATTAGTTCTTTAATGGGCATGAAAGGTGTTGAGCCAAAAAACAAAAATTTGATAAAAATTCACGAACCAGCGGAAAAAATAATAAAAAAATTGGCGATTTTTGGTCAATTTACGGCCTCCGTACCGGTAAAATTCGGCTCACTAATAAGCGAGATAGCCTTCAGGTGTAGCCCCCTCCCCCTTAACGCTACCATGTTATTTGCAACTTGACCCCACCAATAGGCTCCATGTATCTTAAATAAAATTCTCTCTGTGCTGTGCTGTCTAATGCTCCTATGCATGCCATCATTGAACCATCAGTTTCTTCTCCCTGTGCTGTGGAAAGCCTTCACAAACACTATCATACAAAACTAGCAACCATTGTCTCATCAGTATCTTCTCCCTAGGCTGTGGGAAGCTTTCAGAAATACTACCATACAAAACTAACCACCTTTGCACCATCGGTTACTTGTCTCCTGTGCATTGGAAAGCTTCAATAGATACTTCCATTTCCATGGATACAAAACTAGCCACCATTGTCCCATCAGTATCTTCTCCCAGCGCTGTAGAAATCCTTCACTATCCTTAAGATACACGTTACCGTGCGTCACAACGCGTGGAAACATAAAAATTGCTGTAACTCTGAAATAAATAGACGTTCTGTTATTTTTGCGCTGTTCAAATCGCCCAGAACGTTCGTCTATTGATTAACGATAAGCCGGGGATGGGAGTGTTTATTCTGAAATATCACACGTGTTTCGGGTATCTGGAGGTGGCCACAGTACCCACACAGCTCTAGACCAACGGTTTGATAATAAGTTCTTTTGTCATTAAAAGTATGTACATAATATTATACACACATTCATGCAAGCACACACACACACACA
>NW_004797662.1:400166-402529 GCF_000002075.1 Aplysia californica
CACACACACACACTCACACACAGACAAATACACAAACACACACCTACAGAGACATACACATACACGCACAAACACCCCCCCACACACCCACACCCACACCCACACCAACACCCACACCCACATCCACAAACACACACGCCAACGAACTTGTTTACATACACACGCAGACCTCCAATCCCATTTGTAAGAAAGCAGTCAGCTTTTGATTGCCACAGAAAAGGAACAACAACTGACATTTTTTGTTGTTGCCATAAGCAAAAATTGACGTCATATTTTTTCACAACTTGAGGATATTATTGTTCACAGGTAGCCTTCACTTAGAGGGGCGAGCAAGTTTACGAACCTTTTTACATTTGATTCCAAGATTCTGAATTTGAAATTACACTTTTTCGAAATATGGTGCTTTTACAAATTGACGTCTTTGTTAAAGGATGTTTTCACGTTTAATGTATTTTGATATACATGTATATGATTTATTCCAAGTTTAACGAATTTGGTGTTTTATGTAGTATTTGAAGCATGGTATATTTACAGATCGACGTACTAAACGTTGTAGAATGATGTATTTATTTGTCGTTTCATGTATTTGAGGAATGGGGTATTTGAAGATTGACGTATAGATAATAATACATCAGAATATTTATGTAATTAAAACAAGGTATATTTGAAAGTTGTTGTATTTGAAGCATAGTGTATAAAACAAAGAAATCAACCCAAGTTCAAGAATGCCCCGTTAGATGTTCGAAGTTGGTGTTTGGCGGGTGCTTTGGGGCGGTTTGCTGCTTTAAAAAAAATCAAACAGCTGTTATTCTTATCTCTTCTCCCTTCCGTTCTTGTGTTACTCTAAAGTAACACCACTAATCTTCGGCACCTGTATGACCAATTTATATTGCAAGTGCCGTAAAACTCTTCATAAAACTAAACTAAGAGCTTCGAAGCTTGATTATCCTCTCCACAGATCAGCACGATGCTTGCTGAGCAAACAGTGTACTTAGTCGTAAGGACCAACCTGCGTTTTGTAGAAGAAATGGACATACACACTCACAAAGATAACGTCAGCAGCCTATTACCAAAGATCGTACATAACAAGATAGTTCACTCCTCTCTTTGAGCCCATTAAAAAGGTGTCCTTAAAATCCAAATGGCGCCCCCTTAAAAAAAAAAGCGCGGACTTTGCGAACAGAGTTACCCTACTTGTTCTAACAAACTGTGCTATCCCTATACTTCTTTTGGAGAAACGAAAGAGAGCTTTAAAACAAAGACTGCAGCCCCATCCGAAGCAACACGCGGGCTTCCGCGGACACTTTTTTTGTCTGAGCGAACAATCTTGTAATGCACGATCTTGCTATTACGTAGCCTACCGGACTCATAATCGCGAGGTTGCAGGTTCCTGGGTTCCAGGCTCTGCTCAGCCCGATTTTGTGTCCTTGGTAAAGGCACTTAACAGGCATTTTCCCATTTTGATTCGGTTCTGTCGGAGATTGACGTTCAAATCGGAGGTGTGGCCTCTTAAATAACCATACAGTTTTGGAAGGGGCGTTGAACCTATACAAATTCATTTGGTACTCTCACTGATCTTTTTCCAAACGTGGTATTCGAACTCACGTCTTTTGTGAGCATGTCGAAAAATGTAATCACTACACCACAGACGCTGGTCCAAACCAAAAAAGGACACCAGAACTAGAGCTGAACACACCAGTAACACCCTCCGACCGCCCGCTGAGCCCACCGGGAGCACAGCACAGATGTTATTCCAGGGCAAACAATTCTAGAACGGTCTAGAATCGACGTGTTTTATTACATGAGTGTGAGCTGTAGGCACATACCTTGATGAAATGTCACGCACAGAGCGTAAAGCTAAGTACCACAACTGGTCGCTATTAAGGACAAGCGGGCTAACACAGATTTCGGGGGTTTCCAGAAATCTTGACCTGCACCAACAGTCGGCATTGCCCTACCTATAGGAGAAGTTTGGTTTAATTGCTGTGTTTGTATTTTAAAGAAACTGAACAAGGGGCAAAAACTTATTTTGTTTGAAATACGCTTTCTCGGTCATTAAATCTTTTTAACAAATTGTGAATTGTGACCTTCTGTTAGAGAAATTCAATATTGCGACCTCTTCTTTCTCTATTTTCCGTCTGCGTGATGTCTTTTCGATAGTCAGCTTGAAATTACTTTTTGTTTCGTTGTGTGAGTACATGTATAATATTATTTTGTCCGTTACTAGAAGCCTGATACCTGAAGAGATATCTACCTGTTGTCTACCTTTTGTTTACACCTGCCTCGCTGCTTCAAAGGGCTTTTAGTTTGACTGAACAAGAGGACGAAAGATGGAGAGAGAGAGAGAGAGAGAGAGAGAGAGA
>NW_004797662.1:404831-406159 GCF_000002075.1 Aplysia californica
CGAGACAGAAGGCTGCTCTTTGTTGAAGTGATCGTTCTCTGATGTCTGATGCCGTAGCACCGGCACTACCCCTTTGTACGGGTGGTGTGGTTGACCCGGGGGGGGGATCGGGATCGGGTGGGGGGAGAAAATAGGACGTTTACCGAAATTACCTGTCGGTCTTGGCAGAGCGAGAGTATGATTCTATGCGTTTTTGAGGAAACGAAACTTCTTCGACGCCTCGAAGCTTAAAGTCACTTTTCGTGCTATCCGAATACCGTGAGCAAATGTTTTTAGGTTATTCTTTTTTCTTATGCATACCTAGCGACATGATTGTTTTAAACTCTTGTTGGCTCCACTTGTCACTCTAACTCGTAATTATTATCAAGTACACAGTATTTCTGTATTTACCTCATTGATTTTAGATTCGGAATGCCCTGATTTTACGACCGTTGAAAAAAAAGTGAGACGAAAATCCTTTGTACATTAAAATCACACTGTAATCAAATGGCTCTGCTACGCTTCGAACAGCAGTGAGTAGCGACAAATCGTGAATGATGAATAGTAAAGTCGAATAGGCACAGATCTAGCTACGAAGACATATTTGGGACACGTCATTGCCTGACTCACAGGATTCCCGTGCCGGTTAAGACGTGTGGATTTCAGAGGAGCGCATCTCTGACACATCTCTCAGGCCTTTTGTTTCACAAAGCATTTAATACCCGAGATAGTTTAGCGATTGTCAGCCCTTTTTTCTAATCATCGCCCACTGTTGCCACCTTCAAGAGGCTACCATTTTCGTACCGGCCACCTACATGCATATTTCCAAGCGTGGCATTTAATGACACCTGTCCTGTCAATATATGGGTATCTCTTCCGCCCACCAAAATTACCAAGTCGGCCACAAGCGGACGATGACATCCAGATGAACCAACGCTAAGCTAGCTCCAGGTGTATTTGTGTCTTTATTGCTATATCTTCGCTTTACACTCTAAAGGTGTGAGTTCGATTTTCTTGGTGGGGGTGAGAAGTTTTTATCTAAGTCTTTCCTCCGACATGTGGTATCTCACGAGGTCGAAACAGCCCGCCTCTACATTGACGTATCTATGCGGGGCAGAAAACTCACCCAGTTGCTCACGCCTTTACTGTCGAATGACACCAGGTGGACATATTTTGATCGAGATTTCCTACGCTGTAGGGGAGATAATGACGCGATAATGACTTTGCACAACTGAAGGTTCTGTGTACCTGACGGCACTGATCTCGAATGCAGGCTTGGAAAAAGGGGCTGGGAAGGTGGGTGGGTTGAAAAGGTAGGGGGAGGGGAGGCATAGATCTAGATTAATTTC
>NW_004797662.1:407446-417878 GCF_000002075.1 Aplysia californica
GAAAGACAGCTGTAAGAAGGAGTCAAGGAGTAGTAGTAGAAAGGCTGCAGAAAGAGTCAGGAGCCCAGAGGAGGGGGCAAAGGAGGTGAGGGGGTGGGGGGAGAAAGAGGAGACGAAAGCAGACGACAGAATATTGCTAGAGAGCAGGAAAGGAGGTGAAAGGAGACACTTTTAGAGAAGAAAATTTTTCGGTCGCTACCCGGATTCGAATCCGGGATCTTTGAATGAGAGGCCAACACCTTAACCTCTAGGCCATGAGAACCCCGTTTAAATGCTTGGCTACATTCGATACATATTAGAGAAAAATAAGAACACCCTTGGAATTTTACCCGTCAGCTAAGCTTTTTTGATGACGAACAGCAAGAACAAATCATAGTTTAGCACTCGTTGTTTTGTATCCCCACAAGTGTAAGTAAAGCTTTTAAATGCTCAAAAAGTGGCAAACTATTTTCTCTCAGAACTGGTCCAACAAATCATCCTAAGATTTTTTTTTCTGTTTCTCTAAAAAAAGACAGGAGATGCCTGCGAAGTTCTTTGCTTTTGGCGGCCACAGCATCAATGACGTCTTCATTGTCCAGTTTGCTCAAGATCGCCTTTACCACTGACATGAGCATCAATACCTCAAGATGTTCTGGTGTCATTGTGCTTCGGAGACGGGTTTTGATTCTCTTCAGGGCAGAATACGACCGTTCGCATGCAACCTGCGACACAGACAGGGTTAGTAGTAGTTTGTAAGCAACCCCAATGTCTTTGTAAGCGTCGGTGAAGATGTTCAACTTGAGTAGCACCTTGTAACAGCTTTGAGGGCAAGCTTTGCATGAGATACATGTAAGAGTGGAGCTTGAAACATTTTGAGTGTACAGTCAATATCGCTGTCTTTCACCTCATAGTGGTCTGCAAGTGACTGCTTCGGTGATTTCTATTGTTCTCCAAGGCTGTGCAATTCTGTTCGCAACCCTTCAGCGATGACGCTATCGTCAAATCTCAGTAAATACTTTTGCAGCTCTTCTATAGCCTTTGATTGGACTTCACCATAGATTCTTGGACGAAGAAGGGACATGTCAGCAAACAATCTAGGCGCTGCAGATTCTTTAAATCTTTGTTCAATGCTGTTAATAAGGGTGTCCACAACTCGATTGTACACTTCCAAACGATATTTCTTCATTGGGTCAGCTGTTGATGTAGCGTCGTCTGTACAGAATTCATCATCTATTCGTCTGCGTCAGATTCGCTGTTTAAAAGGAGGCGAGTCTTCCAAGAATGAATCGGACTCGCTGTCCTCCAGTGCATCATTCGTCCACTGAACAAACTTTGCAGCTGCATTTTGAGAAACCCCGAAGTCCGCCCTGAGGGTCTGCATGTTTGACAGCAACTCCGCCACCATCTTGCATACAGTCAAAGGTCCAATTGCACGGTTTGCAGATACTTAGAAAGGGCTGTAGTGCGTGAAAATATTAGCAGACACACTTACGCTGTGAGAACTGTTTCAAACTTGAGTAGAGCACCAATGTGTCCTCTTACTCTAGCTTCAGAGCTGACTTCTCCCTCCGAGACCTAACATTGACAACACACTCTACGGAACATTACAGCAACTGCAACAAAGCTGCACTTATCACTACATGTCCCTGTACAGAAGGGCGAGATCCCAGCTGTTGCTGGATTGATAACAACAACAACTTACTTTAGCTTTAACGACTGCTTGGGAGTTGTCAGAAACAAGTATAGCGTTGAGGCTGGTGACCACTTCAACAAACAGAGCTTCGGATGGATTGTTGAAAGAACCAAACACCTTCCTCATGGCAGTATCTTTTGACCACCATCTGGTCTCACCAATGGTTCCCAAACACTTCATAGTTGTCGAGTGCCTGCTCCGGATGTTCATCCGCTGATAAGACTCCCGAAAGAACACTGCAATGTCGTTCATCAAAGATCAATGTAAATAGCGATGCATTGTTCATTACAGAACTTGTGGCCTCCGAAACAAAAAGATTCAATACATGAGCGGGGCACCAAACATAAATCTTCATTGGAGCTTTGTTTGAAAGCAGAGTACTGAAACCTTTATAGTGTCTCTGCATGTTTGCTGCACTGTCAGTTGCATCCCCAACGCATTGTTTGAGGTCAAGATTCAATCCTTGCACAACTTCCGAAACAGTCTGCACAAAAGTTTCGCATGTAGTTTCTTCGCACTTGACGTTGTTCACCAGTCTTTCTTGGATGTTGCCAGTTTTATCCACATATTGAACGACAATGGAGCACTGGTCCTGAGTTGCTATGTCCTGCGTTTTGTCAATTTCCACAGCAAGCATGGCTGTTATTTGTTCCGAAAAGAAGAAACGGATCTTATTCCGAATAACCGTGATGATAGAATTCACAGTAGTTCAGGACAAAACTTTCGAACTGTTTGCCTTCTCATTTTCTGTCTTACTGCTATGGACTACGCAAGAGAGGTGATTAGCTGTGTATGAATCATATTTGCGCAGCAACTTAACAATTTCCAGGAAAGTACCAAGGTCAATTTCTGCATTGTCCAAAGTGTAGGCTGCCTCTTCCGTACTTCCTCTGTAACTTAGTCACCTCTTGCCTATGAGTTTAATTAGATCCACAACTCGATTCATCACTTGCCGTTTCTTTCTGACTTCATCACAGTAGTCCTTCGCCAACACGTGAGAAATGCTTGATTGTTTTTTATCAACCAGGTATGCTGTTGAACAGTGCAGATGCCAAGACGAACGTTCATGATGCTCAATAGGAGAAGGAACTTGCCGCCAGTCTTTCATTTTCTCAAGAAATGCGGATGTGTCTGAAGTGGCAGAAAACACCAAACAGACAGAACAGTGAAGTGCATGGGAGTTTTTGTTGTAAGACAGCCACCCTTTGTTAGAGCCGTCTTCACGAATGAAACATCTTTGCACCACTCGATTATCTGTCTTCTGACATGGATGATGATTCCAATACAACAACCTTTCTTTTTTTGTGCATGGTTTCTTAAAGTAACCAATCCTGAAATCTTCACTTCCTGTGGCTTAAAGTTCAGTAAGTGCAGTCTGTTCTGTGCTAGCCTGGGTCAAAGCTTCCCTTTCACTTGTTGGTTTAATTTCTTTCATTTCACCTGATGATGGTTCAGCAACTAATTAACCGCTTTTGTCAACCTCGTCATGTTCAGTTGCTTCACCTTCTAATAGATCAGCAGCAGCTGCCAATCCACTGCTTTTCCCCCTTGGTCAAAATCCGTTGTTTCAACAGCTGAAGGTCCAGCTGCATGTGCCAGTATACTGCCTTCTGCCACATTTTCACCGATTTCAGGTCCTTTTGCATCTGCGCTTTTGAACAGATGCAAAATACTATGATTTTTAGTCTCTGGTTGACTGACAAAAACTGGTTGAAACTTGTACAGCGAATTCAGTGGAAACGGGATGCCTTGCCCTGATTTTTAAAAAAACAAACATCTTTCTGAACTTAGCACAATAGTTCTATCAAATGTCGGCCGCCGGGATCTCAGCGAAGTGAACAGTGAGAATAAAATCGTGCCTTTTAAAACGTTTTTTCCCCCGAGGTTACAAGTAGATTTTTTAAACATTGAAGAAAAATGAGTACTGGTCTTATAAACACAGTAATCTAAAGTAAGCGCCGACGAACTTTTTCCTTTCGGAATCGGCCCACTTTGTCCCTTCGGCACCGGCCAAGGGGGCATTGCCCAAATGCCCATAGGAAAGTCCGCCCCTTGGTATGTGTCACACTTTCGACGCATGTGTCGCATGCATATTATGCAGTTTTACTCTGAAGAATTTCTCAATATCTCTCAATATTTAGAACGTCTCGATATGACCAGTTGGAAACGATAATCAGACAGAATCAGCTGTTGTTGACATGTTACATTGTCCACCCCCTGTCTTTCCCATGCTAGATACAGGTGTGAATAGCGCGTTATCAAACCAATGCATGATGTCATCCAAATGTTTGGAATACATGTCAGCAACAGGTGAAAATAAAATAGAAGCTACAGAAATGTGATTTCTTGGGAGACTGTCAAGAGTATCGTGTAAGGAAAAAATCAAATGAGGTAGTGATGGAGGAAGCCCACGTGGGACGCTCAATGTTAAAAACAATCAGGAAACGACAAATGCACTTTTTGGGACACCTGAATAGACATAAGGGTCTTGAACATCTAGCTCTCACTGGCAAAATTGAGGGCAAGCGAGGCAGGGGTAGGCCCAGAACAACATACTTAGGGAACCTAAACAAATGGGTTACGTGGAAAGATCAGGGAAACGTAGCTTTTTTTGAGAGCATCCGAGCAAAGGAATGAATGGAAAACCTTGATCGCTGATGTCTGTTGCAGATCTGGCACTGGATAATGATGACCTCGCGACTCGTATCTAGAACACACTTACGTCTAAGGCAGATTCATAATTTACAATCAAACCTGGTCGAACTGCTTCCTGTATACGACAATCACCTGTCCTAACGACCTCTCACTCCATCCCCCCTGCATATTTTTATATACATCGTAATGACACTGTGTAAGATGTCCATTTGTCTCCTGTACAAGGTAATCATTTGAACCAGCAGTGGTGGGTACCTGACCTCGAGTTGGGGGAGTAAAGGCGGCGTGGAAAGGAACTGGCCACCCTTCCACAATATGCCGAAGGCCCAGGAAGTTGTCTCACTAACAAGGTAATCCCTAATGTCCGGATCGGATGCGGGAACAACTTTTACAAAAGACCACATCCCAACCCCACCTCCCTCCCTTTGGCGTTCTTTAAAATGACATTACGTAAGACGCCCATCTAGCTAAGATGGTCACTTTCTCTCTTCGACATGGGATAGCCGTTTAGACAGTTTCAACTGAATTTCTCATACCGTGAAGGGTTCAGTTTGGGGGGGGGGGGGAGGTTGGGGGGGGGCGGGGACAACGTTCAAGCCAAACCAGCTGCTGTGTACGGTCACTTACGCTTTTAGAAAGCAAATATCGTATAAAAATTGCAATTATATAAGGCATATCCGCACTCTACAGCATGCGCTTTACAGTTACATTGTATTATGACCCCAGCAGACCCTTGACATCTCAGATACTTTCTTGGCGTTTTGGAAAGCATGCAGTACAAGCAGCCGATTAAGGGCTCAAACACTCACAAACTGACAAGATCTTTCGCTGTCTGCAGCATTGCCATTCCCACCTGGGTGAAACGAGGAGATGCGAGTAAAATGCCTTTCCCAAGGACACAACATTGGGCCCTTGACGGGATTAGAACCCACAACCTTATAGTTGAGAGTCCGAGAGCCTAACCACTAGACCATCGACGCCATAAAACCAACAACACTGACTATATACGTGACAGAATTCGGTGACTCTGGAACCACTCGGATGACTTTATATTGACTTATTTTATTGACTGTCCAGCAAAGAAAAAATCATGTAATAAGGGACTAAAAGAGAGTTGCATTTATTTTCCTTTGTAAATGTCAATGTTCTACGCCCCCATTGACAGAATTTAGATCATTTTCAGGGCCAACTCGGTCTGAGAGGGATGCAACGTCCAATGCCCAACAGAGAGAGTGGTTAGGCTACCGGACTCGTAATCGTAAGATTGCGGGTTCGGGGGTTCGAGCCTCAGCTCGGTCCGACATTGTGTCCTTGAGAAAGGCACTTTACACGAACTTCCCACTTGGCACGGTCCTATCGGAGACGGGTGTTAAATTAGGAGGTCCCGCCTCTTAAATAACCCTAATAGTGTTGATAGGGGCGTTAAACTCATACCATTTTATTTGCATGCCACAACGAAGAGCCAAACCGCCACACCACAGACATTAATTGTCAAGAAGATAGAAACGAAGAAATCAAATCGAGAATCTGTCAAAATTCTCGACGCAAAATGACAAAAAGAAATTACTGAAAGCCTGGAAAGAAAACGTAATTATGACCTAAGAGAACTGTTTAAAGAAAACAATCCAAAACTTCAACATTTTTTAGTAACAACTTTTCGTCGCTCATATTTATTTACTTTGTTTCCCCAACACCAGAGGAACTCAATCAAACGAGGTCAAGATAAACATATAAATATAGCCATAATTATATAAATGTGACAGCAAGGAAGTCACTTTTTTGTTTTGCTCTAACAGTGTCCAAAAGAATTTTTGTTCCCTTTGAATGCGTTCTCAAAAGGTTGCATCTTTCCACGGTTTGTTTCTCTATCATCTTACCCCCCCCCCCCCCCCCGAAAAAAGCAACAAACCAACCAATCAATCAACCAAACAACAAACCAACAAAGAAAAAAACTACAGACAAAAACATACGAACAAACAAACAAACACAACATTCAGGTTCAATTCTGCCGAACTTTGGGAGGAATGTCAATAGCTGGAAAAACATGTTCATTTGTTTGTACATTCCCCGCGCTATTGACTGCTCTGTTTGTCTTGGAGATTTTTACATTTATTTTCTTCGTTGTTGCTGTTCATGGTTCGTCCTTGCTTAGTGCTGGCAGCACATTATGAAACTACCTGTGCTCGGTAAGTGAATAAGCAGCCATCTGGGGTAATCGGAAGGTAAATATGGAAACACACAAGTGCCGTTCTTTTAAAGAAAAAAGTCTCTTTTGCACTCTCTCTTTCTTTGTCTCTCTATCTATCTATCTATCTATCTCTCTCTCACTTTCTCTCTCTCTCTCTCTCTCTCTCTCTCTCTCTTTCTCTCTCTTTCTCTCCTTTTGTCTCTATCTCTCTCTATCTGCATCATTCTATCCATCTCTCTCTCTCTCTCTTTCTATCTCTCTCCCTCTCTGTCTATCCATTTGTCTTTACCTCTCTCTGCCCATATCCCCCTACCCCCCTCTCTCTCTCTTCTAATTTTTTCTCTCTTTATATCTGTCTGTCTATCCCATTCTATCTCCCTCCCCCCCTCCCTCCCTCCCTCCCCCCTCTCTCTCTCCTTTTTCTCTCATACTTTGTATAAATATAAATATTTCTTTTCTATTTGGTGGGTTTATGTTTGTTTGTTATGTCTTTGTTTGTTAGCACTGCACTGTGACTATGTCACTTTCTCTTTGGGTCTGCACATACACGTACATTATTTTGGACCTTGTCGAGGGTATTGCCAGTAGTTGCACTACACATAGTGAGTAGGTTATTGCTGTATTCCAGGGAAGATCGGACACAACCAAGGTATAGAGCTATCAAAGTTTGCATGTCTGATCCCCATGAACCGCTTGCTAGTTTCTTTAAAAGTTGGAGTCTTCATTTCGTCGTGTCTTTATGCTCTGTACTTGGATTTTCATGGTCAGACTTTGGTCAAGTTTGACTCCTAGGTAGGTTCGTTATTCTTCTTAGGGGAGATTTTCATTTCCTATCTTCAGTTGGAGTTTTTCTTTGAATGGCTCTTTGTAAAGATGGTGTTTACTTTTTTCATGCAGTTTATTTTGAGCTTCCACTTTTGACAGTGATTGTGGAGCCTCTTGAGGTCTTTATTTAATTTTCCTGCTCCTATTACCGTGCTGTGATGTGACTGTCAGAAAGCAAGATCATCAGCATAGAGAGTCTTTTCAGATTTCAGCACATACATGTATATGGTGGTAGAACTAAGTGTTGCTCTTTCACGAATATCTTTTTTTCTGTTCTTATAACACGCCAGTGACGGAAGGGAACACTCCATTGATTAAATATGCTGACGTTCCCTCTATCTGAGCTCTCATGACGTAATCAGAAGACCTTTTCAATCACACAAAAGTAAAAAACAAATTTCGTAATAAAGTGTGAAAATCCCGGATTTCAGTTCAGTTTAAGAAAGATGAAATGGCTCACCAAAGGCGCCAGAAAAAATGGGGGTGCATGTTAGCAAAACAAAACTGAACAAAACAAAAAGAAACAATGAAAAAACCCCCCAACAACTGATCAAGTAAAATAATACTATTTGACCTCGAAACATCTTGGAAATCATTCAATGAGAATCTTAAATGGCAACTTTTGACAGTAAATGCAGTAAAAAGTTGTAAGATGCAGTGATAACAGCAACAACAAAAATAACAAAAGCAACAATAACAACGACAACGACAACGCTAATAACGGGACGGGAAACAAATTCAGAACAAAAAACAAAACAAAACAACTTCCCCCTCAAAAAACAACAAAAAACAACAACAACAACAAAAAAACCCAACAAACCCAAACCCAATGAAAACAACACTAAAGACAAAAACGATGATGACATTTCTAAAAAAAATGTTTTTCAAATACATCAACGGCAACAAAGACAATAACTTCAACGACAATGTCTGATATATTGCAAAGGGACACGGAACACAGAAGTCGTGGCGAGTCGACTTACCCGAATCCGATTTGGCAAAGAAAGGACGAAGATATTAAAAACAGGACCGTCTTGTCTGTCACACTGACAATCACTTCGGGAGTAGGTACCAGGAAACAAACAATCGACCACACTTCAAAGTCAAAGCGATAAATAATACTATATCACTCTCGGTTTGTCTTGTTCAGGAAATTCGGGGGTTCCGTTGGGATCTCCCACCTGTGGCTGTTGCTGTATTTATAAGCCAGGAACATGGTTCTATTTCTGGTCGCCTCATCATACAGCAGCACCGTAGAAAGTTCACTGCCAAAGGTAGAGTTGATTCTTAAAGTACAGTTAACAAAAAAAAGGCGTAACGGATAAAATTATGTAAACGGCGTGGAATCTGAACGTACGTGAGTAAGTGACGAGTCATAGAAAAAATTTTCTGCAGGGCGTCCATGGCTAGAATCGACTGGGCTGAATGTGACAAAATGCACGAGGGGTGCCAGCGAGCGTAAACATTGGCGAGTCATTTTATTTCACGCCAACCTCTCAGTCAGGGATGACACCCTCAGACATTCCAGGTACCCAGAACTCGAAGATCTCGCAAGGTCAAAACTAGATTTGAACAAGCCAAGTTTAGATCTTGTCTGAAGATATTGAATTTCAGTGTGAAGCCCAACTGCCCCAGTAACTCGTGGGTCTGACCGTAAAATCGTTACCCCCCCCCTCCAAAAAAAAATAAAATTAAAAATCTATCTATCTATCTATCATTCTATCTATCTATCTATCTATCTATCTATCTATCTATCTATCTATCTATCTATCTATTGCATAGTCAATTGAGCATAAACACATATCTTTTTGGGCTTCAACGCATATTTCCATTAACATTATTGGAGTGAATTTAGCATTTCGTATTCTTTGTCAGCAACAAAGCCAAAATTGCGTTTTCGATATTTGTATCTTTCGTCCTTTTGTGACCAGTATCCTGATGGCGGTCTAGTGTCACCTGCTACGCATGACTGACCCTACCGGACGTCGGTATCTCCATTCATTGTGTGTTGATCCATGACGTTCTTAGGAAAGAATACAGTAGTGGTTTCCCCTTGCCTTCTGCTGGATCTTTGTACGGTTTACTCCGCTAGCCTTTGTCCAAAAGGACTGACCCACAAGGCAGTGGGGGCAGGTGGCAGGTTTCGGCGCCTCGCTCTCGCCTGACAGTCCTTTTACTGAGCAAATGAGGTATTTTATAGAGACAGGGTTGCCACCACCCTGTCCCACCTCGCTCTCCAAGACTGTCGCCAGTTGGTCCGCGACTGCTTATTGGTTATTCGCAGCTACCCTACATAATGTAGACCTTTACACTATCTTGCAATAAGAATAGATAACGACATCAGCGAATACATACAGATTAAAACAGAAGTCAGACAGTGATGTGTACTTTCACCAGACTTGTTCTCACGGTATAGTGAAAGTATCATGAGACACATAGAAAAAATGCCAGGCATCTCGATAGGGGACATATTATAAACAATCTAAGATATGCCGACGACACATTTCTAATAGCAGAAGATGAAGAACATCTACAGAATCTATTAAATGTCATCGTACAAGAGAGGGATAACACGGGCTTAAGCCTAAACATAAGGAAAACCGAAACAATGGTGATAAGCAGAAAAACTTAAACCCTAACATGCAATATCAAAATCAATGATACCACCATCAAGCAAGTACAACATTTTAAATATTTGGTGACCATTTTATCATCAGATGGGAGAAGTAACACATACATTAAAAGCCGCATTTGCCAAGGAAAAAGCAACCTTCCTATTATACGGGTGCGAAGCATGGACAATCAAGAAAAAGCTGGAAAGAACAATTGAGGAGACAGAGTTGTGGTTCCTAAGACGCATGCGGCGTATCCGATGGACAGCTAGAAAAACAAAAGAAGAAGTCTTCATTGAAACAAATTGCAGACGACAGCTTTTGACGAATATACGAAAGAGACAGGCAAATTTCATTGGGCACACAATGTGGAAAGATGCAATAGAGAATATTGTAACAACAGGCAAGCTTGATGGAAAGAGAGGTAGAGGCAGACAGAAGGAAAAGATACTGGACAAGTTGACAGCATGGCTGGGAGCA
>NW_004797662.1:418837-419890 GCF_000002075.1 Aplysia californica
TTGACATGTCTTACGTAATGAATACCGCACTTTTCGTTCATGGAAATTGAATTTTTTTTGCATGCGTATTCACAAACATTAGATCTAAAAATTTGTTGGTTGTTTTTTCTTAAAAACGAATTAGACAATTTTTAATGAATGTTTTCCTTTGGTAGCATTCAAGTTTTCAAAAAATCCGTAAAAATCCACACTCCAGACACCACCAACAAAAATCTATTTCATATATCAATAATTCAACTGAATTGTGTTATATCTTGTCTTCCTTCTGTGAAAATTTCACGAAGATTGGATGAAAAATGGTGGAGTTATTCAAAAAAGTATAGAGAAAAGTTTGAGAAAACGGCCGATAAATAAAAATAAAATACTGACTTTATGAGGAAATGGCGATGACAAACATGCCCTGTATGGGAAAAAATACGTTTTTTGGGGGTTGTTATGTGATGAAATAGTTGTAGGAGAGACTGAGGAAGCTAAAATTGCCTACAACTCAAATTCCATAATTTTGAGCCGAATTTTGACTTTGGGGGTGTACCCCCCCCCCCCCCCCCCTTAAAGATTGTTCATTTGCTTTGCTTTTGATGGAAAGAACATACATTTATCTTGAATAGAAGGGGATATATTTGCAATTGAAGGAGGTCGGGTCGCCTGATTCCAGAAGTAAAATTAGCGGGAAAATGCCCCAAAGTTTGGTGACTTCCATAGCTTCAGACTCCTTGAAAACTGTAAATTTATATTTTCTGTGCCTTTAATCAACGTTTTTCCATTAAATGCACACATAAATGTGTCTTTGAATGGACATACAAGGTATTGAGCTATAAATAAAAATTCGATAAAAATTGTCAAACGGGGAGAAAAATAACGTTTTCTTCGATTTCTCTATTTTGACGAGCGCCTGATTTCACCTTGATGCCTCACATTTGTAATCGTTAGACATTGAGGAGCGGATGCTATTCTTCTTCTTCTTCTTCTTCTTCTTCTTCTTCTTCTTCTTCTTCTTCTTCTTCTTCTTCTTCTTCTTCTTCTTCTTCTTCTTCTTCAAATTCTTCTGTAGTA
>NW_004797662.1:421287-422311 GCF_000002075.1 Aplysia californica
ATGTGTGTGTGTGTGTGTGTGTGTGTATAACGGCAAAGGCTGCACTGGCGCAGTAAGCTACCAGCTTGATCAGTCCCGCAGAGGTTGGAGGTTCCAATCCCGGTTATCTTTTTGGTTTTCTTGTTGCTCATGGTTCATTAATCTCCTCTCTTTTGCCTAAAAGGTGGGGGTGGGGGTGGGAGGGGGTGGAAGGGGGAGTGGGGCAATCCGGTTCTCTGCCTCCTCAAAGCAGTCTGGCCAGAAGTCGAACGCCAAATAATTAAAGTTTATCTCCTTTGGACAAACATTGTAGCAGTGTCTTATTTTCCGTTGCTGTATGTAAATCAGCGTGAACTGTGCTTTAGGGGGTCATGCGTCCTGTTTGTGGCAGAGTCCTGTTTGTGGCAGAGTCCTGTTTGTGGCAGGGTAATGTTTGTGGAAGACTCCTGTTTGTGGCAGGGTAATGTTTGTGGCAGCGTCCTGTTTGTGGCAGCGTCTTAATAATAAATAATAATAAATAGCATTTGTATAGCGCATATCCCCGCTCAACAGCAGGCTCTATGCGCTTTACACTATACTATTACCCCAGCAGACCATAGAACACTCCGAAACATTCTCAGCTTCCCAGGAAGCATACAGTGCAAGCAGCTGATTAAGCACTCAAACACTAACAAACTGACAAGATCTTTTGCTGTCTATAGCCGGGTACCCATTCCTACCTGGGTGAAGTGAGGAAAATTCGCGTAAAGTGCCTTTCTTAAAGACACAACGTCGGGCCCCTGACGGGATTCGAACCCACGACCTTACGGTTGCGAGTCCGAGAGCCTAACTACTAGTCCACCGACGCCACAGCGTCCTTGTTTGTGGCAGGGTAATGTTTGTGGCAGCGTCCTGTTTGTGGTTAGCGGGCTGATGTTTGGAAAACCACGTAGGCCTACGACTTGTGGATTTCAATTGGTTTGGAAAGCCAAGCCGCGTAGAACCAGGTAGGGTTCTCAACATACTGGGGAAGGAGTGAAGGAACAAACTTACACCCCCTCCTCCC
>NW_004797662.1:428910-430216 GCF_000002075.1 Aplysia californica
GGGGGGGGGACAATAGGAAGGGGAGTGGTGAGGGGTTGGGGATTGGGTGAGGTTAAAGGGGAGCAGGAAGGTGAGTTGGAGAGAGTTGGAGGGAATGGGGAAGGATCGAAGAATGGGGGTTTGAGGAGTGGTTGGACGAAGAAATAGAAACTTCTGAATGGCGGCTCTCGTGCCCGAGAGTTTAAGGTGTTCGTCTCTCATTCAAAGGTCCCGGGTTCGAATTAGGGGAGCGATGGAAATATTTTCTTCTAAAAAATTGACTCCTTTCACCTCCTTTCCTGCTCTCTAGCAATTTTCTATTGTCTACTTTCATCTCCACTTTCTGCCCCCACCCCCTCACCCCCTTTGACCCCTCCGCTGGGCCCCTGGCTCTTTCTGCAGTCTTTCTACTGCTGCTCCATGGCTCATTCTCATTGCGGTCTTTCAGCCACACCCCTGATCTTCTGGTTGGAAAGATCACGATATCTACACCAAGCCTTCTCGGACAATAGCAACAAATCTCGCGCTCTCATATGACTTATGCGAGCGCCGTTAAACACTTACTATAATAATACTCCCACCGCCCTAAAAAACAACAACTTCTGAACTCATGTAGCAGTAGAAGCTCCATACTACCATTTATAAGCAGACAGCTGTTCTCTCGAAAGTGTGTCTGCTCCCACCGCCCTAAAAAACAACAACTTCTGAACTCATGTAGCAGTAGAAGCTCCATACTACCATTAATGAGCAGACAGCTGTTCTATCGAAAGTGTGTCTGTGATGTTTCCGGGGTCATCAGTTAGGTACATCTTCCGTGCGTGTTCTTTGTCTTCATTCTGTCTTTGGCCTATAAACTATATCCCACACGTGGACGAAGGACATACACATGCCAATTTCCTTAAAACGTGAGGATCAAATTAAGCCCTGAAGCGACCAGTCAATACTGGCAAAAATCAGGACCGGTCACTTCTCTGGGCTGTCACTTCTCGGGCCTGCAGGCCTAAAAAATAGACAAAACATTGAGCCCAATCTGTCCATTGTGCAGCGAGGAGCCCCAAGATTTGGAGCACTGGAGGTCTGGCGGTGGCATCTCTTTGGGGAGGATTCAGGGAGGATTCAGGGAGGATTCAGGGAGGATTCAGGGAGGTTGGATTGCCTCACCAGCTACACAAGACAGGCGGTGGCCCTGGCGAAGAGCACGCTCTTCGGGGCTCTAAACATTTCGAACGGATAGGCTAGGCCAACACACACACAGACACAACAACAACAACAAAAACAACAACAACAACAACAACAACAACAACAACAACAACAACAACAACAACAA
>NW_004797662.1:431747-433132 GCF_000002075.1 Aplysia californica
ACACACACACCCACACACACCCCCACACACACACATACAAATACACATACACGTTCACACACATGCATGCATACTCATACACTCACACATACACAGAAAGAGAGATCGATAAATAGATAGAAAGATGGAGAGAGAGGGAGAGGGAGATTGTGAAGTGAATATGTGGTCGTGCGTGTGAGGAAGAATTGGGAAACGGAAAAGCAAGATAAGTACACGCAATTTCATTTCATGAATTGTGAGATATTTACAAAAACCGAGGTGATTGGCAATTGTCACATTATGAAAACCTTCGTTTTAGTACAATATTAAAAAATATTATGCATATTATTGTGATCTACATCTACTCTGGGCAAGAGTTAGGGTGAGCACTAAGCTGTATAATCACCCTCCTTTAACAACACTGTGAGCAGCTACACACAAGATTTTGTACTAAAAAGGTAATTGTAATGGAAGTTTGATCGTTCCTATGTGAATTTCTATGGACGTACACATGTTGCTCAGGACAAGAAACGACCACAAAGGAGGAGTAATCTCAGAAGTATGCGTGTGTGTGTGTGTGTGTGTGTGTGTGTGTGTGTGTGTGTGTGTGTGTGTGAGAGTGACACACAGACTTAGAGAGACAGAGAGACGCAAGGGGGGAGGGGGTGAGACAGAAAATAACATACTATTCAATTGATATGGAGAAAGTTGGTTTTTATTCTTGCTTAAAAAAATTAAGAATGTGAGTATATCATAGCGTATTTACTGCATTACAAAGCCCGATTCAGTTGCCCAAACCAACTTGCAAATCGACGACCGCTTCTTTTGCTTTCTGAGCTGGAATCACGAAGAAGGCGATTAAAGATAAACAATTCATTTTAAGAGTACGCAGAATGATGTTTTTCTTTCTTTTTTTCTTTTTTTGGTTTGTACCAGAGAATATCATAGTCGTCATATAATTATGCCGACGTAAACGGTTGTATTCATTGTTTACCGTCGCCTTTTTAAAGCTCACTATTGTTACATTCACGCATTCTCTGATCTGCTTTCACAAGCAAAGACCTAGAGTACACCAAAGACCGTGTATACACCAAAGATCTTTGAGAACACTGAGCTTTCTGTCTAATACCGAGATCAACAATGGAGCTTTCATAATAACGCATGGTTTAACTGTTTAACGCCTGGCTCTGGGGTGGGGGAAGGGAATGTACCAACTGACCCTGACTGCCATTCCTTGTTGTGACTATAATATTATGTTGACGTAATTCTCGTCCACTATGGAGAGCACTTTTTGACTCGGTGTGAAACAGAATGAAAGATGTGTGTTTGTGTGTGTGTGTGTGTGTGTGTGTGTGTGTGTATGTGTGTGTGTGTGTGTTTGTGTATGTGTGTATGTGTGTGTATAT
>NW_004797662.1:433232-434918 GCF_000002075.1 Aplysia californica
AAGGGGGGGGGGACTCGAGAGTGAGGTTTTGACTTCCATTTAGGAGCCCACGGTGCGCACATTTCTCACAAAGTTGCTGTAGATAGCAAAGGGCGACGGCCATGACAATGAACGGTCTAGGTTATCTATACTTATTGTATTTGTGAAAGTTTGTCACTTTCGCCGCCTAAAACTTTCGAACCACTGAACTTTCGAATTTGACCAAATTGATGGTGGTTCAGAATTATTTCAAGGATGCAGTTTCATTGAGGAGCCTGAGGTCACTGTAGTATAGTTTTCATTTTTTCATTAGTTTCGTTTAGCTCTAATCTTGGGAAAGTCCGTCTTCTAAGACGTCATTGTAAACAAGTGAGGTTTCCGTTCACTGGCTGTGAACACCTATTCCACACCTTTGAAATTATGGAGTGTACAACCACGAAAGCGGAATAGAGAATCAATCTATAGGCCCACATCTATTATATATTTCGCAACTTGGAAATGCGTGTTACTTTTCTCTCAAGATTTTTTGCTCCATTCTAGTAGAGTGTAAATATAATTGGTCAATGACTTTCAGTAGATGTTATTGCACCGATCATTTCTTTCCTCGAAAGGGGTCCCAGCCAGTTATTTATAATTCAGACTACCGATCGTAACGCACAAGGGCTTTTAGATCTATGAAGATAAATAAGACTGCTCAGTAAAACAGTTTGGTCGTCTTCTATAAATACCCTACCAGGGTGTTCATTTTCTGTGGAACATGACAGTATACATTATCGACAAATATCTAAATTACTTGAACTGTTCGATCTACAGTCACGACTAAATTTGTTTCCTTTGTCGTTGACGTCTGTTGTTAACAAGGCAAAAAATGTGTTTTTGTGCTTTTAAAGACGCCATTCCTAGAACCAAAAATGGCAAAGTTTATAGTACAGCATAACAGTGTAATTTGCAGTTAAGGAACAAAGAAGAAAGAAACAGAGAAAGAAAGAAAGAAAGAAAGAAAGAAAGAAAGAAAGAAAGAAAGAAAGAAAGAACAAGAAAGCAGGAAGAAAAAAAAGAAAAGAAATTAAAACAAAATTCTAAAAAAAGAAAGAAAGAGAGGAAAAAAATAAAAGAGAGAAAGGAAGAAAGAAAGAAAAAGAAGCAAAAAGAAAGAAGGAAAACACAAGAAGAAAGAAAGAAAGAAAGGAAGGGGGAGGGGTGCCGCGTGCATTTGATGTTGCGAGACTGATGTTTTGCCCTACCGTTTGGGCGTCCGTGGTGTGCACTCTTTGGCGCAGTGAAGTTTTTATAGAGACCAAAGAGCGGCGGCCATGACAGTAGAAGGTCTAGGATTATTTTAATTCAAGTCTATACGTTTATCATAGCAGGAAGACGAAAACATTTTTACAAATTTTCCTAACGCCAGGATTAAACACCTGTCTCTAGTATTCAAGCCTGAGCTACAGAAAAAGGCCGTAAAGATGTGTTTACTTCGTTTAAAACGGAAAGCTTGAAATTCGCAATAAATAAATAATCGAATAATCTAAAATTTGAATAGGAAATTGATTAATTGCATCAATATATATTGTTGAACTTCATTTGAAATCCAAATGAAAGAGCTCGATTTGTATATTTTTTGTAGAGTTAATTCCAAAAACAGTTTTAGTCAAAGTGTTATTGCATTAGATTTACAATACCCCTCCCATGACCCAACCACCACCTTCA
>NW_004797662.1:435018-435880 GCF_000002075.1 Aplysia californica
CACACACACATACATATATGCAGAGAGAAAGAGAAAGAGAGGGACAGACAGATCGACAGACAGAGTGACAGACAGAGAGCGAGACAGACAGGCAGATATAGAGAGAGCAGGCAGTTGGTTATGTCAATACACAGCCAAAGAAAGGGATAGTCTATTCATTTTCGAAAAGAGGAAACAAAACAAAACAACCACACAAATAAGAGAAAAAACTGAGAGAAGAGAACAAAATGAACGACACATTGACACTCTAAATAGCACAAAACGGAAAAATAGCGTTAGGGAAAACCAAATCAAAATTATTAAATATTTTACAACTTTACAAGGATCAAAATTATTCGCCTAAAAGACACGGACTTTGGTAATGCGACTTCCAAGAAGAAATTCTTTTTGTTTGCAAGCATCCATGTGTGCATAAAACGAGTCATTCTGAGTGATTTCCCCAGGTTAACTTCCGCTGTTCTTGGGCAAACGGGAACAATGCCTTGGTATCAATCCAGGTGCCTAATTCTTTTGAGGTATCTCCACTCCTGCATTCCGGAAGTTACGTCATAAATATTCAAATTTTGCACAAAGTGCGAGTCTGAGGCTACGACTTGAACTGTAATATGCCTTTCCCTCCTTGTCCTTCATTTAGTTCCAAATATAGTCAAATGGCAGGCTCCCTGGTAAACCAGAATAACACCAGTGAGCTTAGTCTTGGATCATGTCAGAATAACACCAGTGAGCATAGTCTTGGATCATGTCAGAATAACACCAGTGAGCTTAGTCTTGGATCATGTCAGAATAACACCAGTGAGCATAGTCTTGGATCATGTCAGAATAACACCAGTGAGCTTAGTCTTGGATCATGTCAGAATAACAC
>NW_004797662.1:436395-438451 GCF_000002075.1 Aplysia californica
TTTCCCCCTACCACAACATCACAAACATCAAAAGGCAAGCCGCTACAGACGGAGCCAATCAGTCAGCTCGGGGTCAGAGGCTCACCGACGAGTTACGCATGCGCAGATCAATCAGCTTCGGTTTGTCAGCACCTGAGCGTCCGTCCAGACTCACCTTAACTCTCCCGTCATCTCGTCCGTCTTACATCAGTGATGTCACCGACTTAATCCAAGCTAACCACCATTTCTCTTTTTCTTCTTCCTTTTTTACCTCAGGGAATACTGCAAGGGCCGTTTCCTTCTGCCCTCTTCTTCATGCGTGACGTGAAGTGTGAAGATATTGCACTAAGATATCCACTTGTTTTGTTCCTTTTCGTTTCGCTATTTTATTGTTTGGAATTTGAAGCTCTCCTAGTCTTATAATTCTTTGGCCGCGACGTGAAATGTAAGATTTAGCTCCTCCTCTTTTTTTCTGGGGAATGGGGTCCTTGTCTTCTTTTGGGTTAATGGGTTTTTGGGTTTATGTTTTAAATGTATTTGGGGCTTTTAAAAAACCCTACTTGTTTCTTGTTCCTCTTGTTGCTCTTGTTTTTGTTTTTGTTGTTGTTGTTGTTGTTGTTGTTGTTGTTGCTGCTGCTGCTGCTGCTGCCGCTGCTGTCGTCGTTATTGTAGATGCATTTGTTGTCTTTGTATTTGCTTTTGTTGTTGTTGTCATTGTTGTTGTTGATGGTGTCGTTACTGTTGCTGCTGTTGTTGTTACAGTTATTATTGTTATTAGTGCTGTTGTTGTTGCTGTTGTTGTTGTAATCTAACAAACTACTATATATGCTGTCCTTGTATAAGACAGGACGTTATCACTTACGTCGATAAAAGGTCAGAAAAAAAGATTAAGTTTGTAAATACACACACAACAAAAGGTCACAAGGATTGTTACCTTGAAAAAGCATGAAGAGGCAAAACAGAAATTTGATTGCATCTTTTTCTTTAAGACTGTTCAGTGCCCGTTTTTTCATTGTTACAAAAACTAATATCGTATTACTTTTTTATGTGCATCTGTGAGAGGCAAGGAATGAATTTTCATCTGCTGATAAAATACAGTTTTGTGTGCGTATACTAAATATTGTATATGCCGCTAAATTAAGTGTGTCCAAAGGTAAGAATCTCGAGAGAGTTGAAAATTCCGACAGTTTTTTTTTCGATATAACGTTTTCTCTTTATGGGGATGTGTGACAGAGTAAGATATTTATGAAAAGAAAAGGGGAAAATAAACCAGGCTATGCAGTGAACTTAAACCTCACCAGTGTTTGGCCAAGATAGTTTCTTCAAAATGTCAAATAATTTAGCGACTACAACATACATAATATAAAAAAAATATTAGTTCCAATAAAAGAAAAAGATTAACCCGAAACAAAACGTATCTGATTTCGACTGGCTAAACATTGTACAGTTTTCACACTTCCTGTATACGTACGCTCTCTCTGCTGAAGTAAAAGGTCACGTTTTGCTGCTTGGTGCTGGGAACAGCTTCGTAACACCATACAAAATTCCTGGTACATATGTACCGAAGCACAGCTTTCAAAACTGCTGAAAAGGCAGACTCAGCCATATAAAGAAGTACAATATTTTAACCTTATGCGCTTCGCGGGTCTGGAAATCTCAAAGCTAGGTGGGCGAATGACGCACTTTGAAGACGAGTAAAAGACATTATGCAGATATTTCCCAATTTCCGAATGAGGGGCAGATCTACTCTTTTTTAGAAACATATAAATACTGTTTTATCCAAAGTAAAGTGATGAACTTTTCAGACGTTTTATTTCGGTTATCCAATCTGGTGTTTACCCAAGTAACAGCAACGTTCCAAAATTCCAGCATCTAGACTATAAAGACTACCTTACCTTATCTTATATTTTTTAAAGAGCCAGTCACGCTTAAAGCACTTCTGTTTCGATGGGTAGCCTTCTCAGACGAAAGAGTGACGTCATTGCTCCTAAGCAGTATATGGTGGCTACACATTACTTTAGTCAGGCTGATAAAGGATAGCTTTTTAAAAAGCAGGTTGATCATTAAAACTGATTTG
>NW_004797662.1:440831-442290 GCF_000002075.1 Aplysia californica
CACCCACACACGCGTGAGCACCAAATCCTAGTTTGGCCCTAACTCGCAGGATCGAGGCCCGCCTCCTAAATGATCTCAATCCCATCAATGGAGGCGTAACACACCCACATTAAAAACTACAACCCCCGAATCCATTCTAAAAACCCCCCCAAAACAAACAAAAACAGACCCCGTTGCAGGCCACAGACACAAATAGCCCATCTTTCCACCTGCAGGGGTAGAGGTTACCGTTCCTGCGGTCAAAGGCGCCTCTTGCCTAGAATATTTTGTTTGTTTTAGTAGAGGTTTTACGACGCTTGCAACTGCATAAGGTCATATGAGCGCCATTGCCAAGAGGGTTGAACTGATTTGATATTGATTTTAAACTGTTTCACTGACTCAGTTATATGGGAATCTGGTTATCCCTGTTGGTATCATGGTGGCTGTGGTTCAAATACCCAACTAGAGATTGTTGAAGTGAGGTCTTTGAATAATAATAGTATACAATCAAACTTGATGAGACGACCAACCATTGTCGAGGAGAAAGGTGGTTATTTTGGGCTGGTGTTTCTCTTTGACAGTGTCTTTATGATACAGAAAAATAAGCGCAAGGAGGATAGGGAAGTGGGAAGTAGTCGTTTGTACAGGTGATTGTCGCAAACGAGTGGTCGTTAGAGCAGGTCTAAGTGTACATGGCTCACAGATCTCTGGGCTCACTCGTACAGGAATTGACTGGGTTCTCTGGTCTGGCTTCAGAGCTGTACTTCTCCCCCTGAGACCTGGCATTGACAACACATTAAATCATTACATGACATTGGGCAGAAGGACGAGGGCCCAGCTGTTGATGGATCGACAACAACAACAACAACAACAAAAACAACAACAACAACAACAACAACAACAACAACTTGTCTGGCTCAAGATCAATAGATTGTTTTATTACTAGTCTAAAAGTGACATTAAACTCACTCTGATGCCCCCAGATCTTTCTTGTAAACTTCCAAAATAAAACAGTCGATTATAGTTGTCTCCTCAGCAAAAAGAAAAAAAGAAAGAAAACAAAAAACAAAAAAAACGAAAAAAACCCCCAAACCACTAGACGTTCCATGACTTCTGACCTTTTCGACTCCCTAAGGTGCAGGGCAACGGGCGTCTGTGGTGTAAGTACATTTTAGTCAAATATCTCGATTGCCCAGGACAGAGATTAATGGAAGGAGTTTGTATGTGGCCTATACCCTGCCAGGGGTGAAAGGCATTGATGATGATGATCTCAATCTTTCTGCTTGAATGATACAGTATCCATCTCTGCCGAGGTTGTCTCTGACAGGCAGGGTCGATCGGAAGCCTACCTTCTAAGTAGTCTAAATTGTGTCGATTGGGACTTTAAAAAATCTACTCTTAAAATTTAAAAAGAGCAGGAAAACCACGGAAGAATGAAAGGACTTTCCACACTCTACGCGAGGATAAGGAGCATTAAACC
>NW_004797662.1:443958-445969 GCF_000002075.1 Aplysia californica
TAAATAAAATTATATTCCATTAACCAATCAACCCTCAAGACACCATTCTACTAGCTCACGAGTCCTTCATCTATACATATTATATTTAAGAAAGTTCGTCCCTTTGGCCACCTAAAACTTGGGAACCACTTAACTTTCGAATTTGACAAAATTAATGGTGGTTCAGAATCATTTAAAGGGTGCACAGTTCTATTGAGGAGCCGGAATTCACTGTAGTTTCATGTTCAGTTCTTCGTTAGTTTCGTTTAGATTCTAAAACGCCATTGTAAACAAGTGAGGTTTCCGTTCAATAGCCGTGCGCACTGTTTCCACACATTTGAAATTGTGGAGCGTACAACCACGAAAGTGGAATAAAGAATCAATCCATACATCACTATATCTAAACCTTCCAATTTTTTGCATCTTTCAGGATTAATTGCTCCATTCCAGTAGAGTGTATTACTGTAGGCCAATGAATTTCAGTTGATTTTAATGCAACGATCATTCCTTCCATCGAAAGGGGGCCTAGCTAATATAATATATTCCATTAACCCATCAGCCAACCACACACCGTTCCAGTAACGTGCCTGCTACCCAAACACAGTAATTTCATTAGCCTACCAGCCCGCAACATGCCTTTCTAAACTAACAAACCCTGTTCCAGCTGCCCAACCTCTCACAAAGCTCACAGCTGATCAGCCCGCCTCATAACCGTCCACGAAAATCCACCACACATCATTCCACCATTCCACATACTCATTTTTACTTTACTTTTACTTTTAACTTTTAACTTTTTCATCCTCTGTTGCTGTTAACCGTAGTGGGGAGAAGCAGTTTCCTATGATAGGCCAGCTCATCATCCCAACATAATCATTCCATTTCCAACCAACCAACCCACCTTACACCACTCCATTAACTCATCAACCACCCCCCCTCATAAAATAATAATTACAATTTTTACCAAACAGAAACAACAACAACGGTAAGAGCAACAGCAACAACAACAACAACATTAATAATAATAATAATAATAATAATAAAATATTAATAATAATGATAACAAGATCATCATCATCATAATCACCACCACCACCACCCTGCTATAATGCTAACTTCAAATTGCTTTGAACTAGAGGCTGGGAAAGCGAATGATAAAATCTTTAAATTCTGATTGCACTAAATAAGAAAGTACCTGTAACTTATAGTCTTCATCATTGCCTTTCTCACCCTGCACCAAGGTATAGGCCACAGACAAACACCTTCCACCTTTCTCTATCCTGGGATAGCCTCTTGATGTTATTCCATGTCTTTCCACTTTTCTGTACATCGATATCTGTGATTCTTCTGTAACTTATAGTAACAGACGTTATTTTTGTTATTTTATGTTACGTTCACCGGCCGTGTAGTTTAAAACTCGGGCCGGTGATGGTTGTGCCCAGAGTGATACACTGATGAACGGAACAATTCACGGTCTCAGCACCTCGCTACTCGGCTGCTGAACATGTCCGAAGTGTGCACTAGCAGAAATTCATCTGAAAATCGCTTTGTAAAAAATTAATTAATTAATTAATTCATTTAAAAAATTTTATATCGAATATCTATAACTGTACAGCTAAGGGAATGTGTTATTGGTAGTATGGTGATAAATATCCTCGACTGCCACACAGAAGCCCTGGGTTCGATTCTCTGCCAGCATGGATTTTTTTCTTGATGCCGAAAGAGAAGACTAAAATAGAGGGAAGAAAAAGGATGGAGGCAGAGTGAATGATTGAGAGGAAAGGTTTAGATAGACGGGTTTAGAGAAATAGAAACTATTAAAATTTTGTAAGTTTAACACATGAAGGACGAGCATGTTATTGTTTTTATGCAATCTGCACTCTCTTACTATTAATTTAACATTGTCTAGATCGTAGACCTGAACTTTTGCTAGTAATAACGACAACAACAAGAATTTCAACAACAACAACAACAACAACAACAACAACAACAACAACAACAATTTTACTACTACTACTACTACTACTACTACTAC
>NW_004797662.1:447491-448945 GCF_000002075.1 Aplysia californica
TGTGTGTGTGTGTGTGTCTGTATGTATGTATGTAATATTGTGCTACAGACAGTCAGAGAGGAATGGATAACAAAGCTTAGAGCCTCCTCCATTCACCCTGGTGTCGCCATCCATCTACACTGTGAATAATTGTGAAATATTCGGTTCCCCTGTGGTACCACCACATAAGAGAGCTTAGATGGTGTTGATGGCCCAAACGTCTGTTCACTCTCTCGTGTCCACAATTTTTTGCACTTTTCTATTTTTTAAAAAAAAAGGGACTGTTGTAATCACCTGCATCGTTGCATGCAGTGCTTATGGACCCACCTTTTTGCATTGCACGAAGTTTCATATTTTGACGGATATTTAGATTTTCATGCCTTACAATCTGCGTGTTGAAAGCTTTATTCAAAGCGGCGAGTACTTTTTCACCGTTTTGGAATTGTATCACAATATCTCCGACCTGAACGTTCTCTTTTTCGATAAAGAAGGCTTTTTTTAAAAACAGGTTTTTGTGAAAACGTCGTTTGTTTTGAACGCAGTAAACTGTTCTAAATGATGTAAATAGTTATTATGTGCATTCAAAAAAGATGGTCTCTTTTTCCTACAATATATAAAGAGACGAAATCAGTAACGGCTTGATTTTCGCAGGTCAAATTAATATGATTCTCATGGTCAATAGAATTTCATACTAACACATAAATTCCGTGTGCAATAAATCGAGAGAAAATTGAGATTTCGTTGTGCAAACGTGGGATCAAGAACATGAACGGGCTGTAATATTTAAATCTCTATTTATTAGGTGAATTTGATACATTGAATGCAGCCACATTTTCTATCATGGATAGGCTATTATTTTACACGATTTTGATAGATTTCACCAAAAATCAAACGTGTGTGTGGGTGGTTGGCGTGTACTACGGCGTGACTTGCACATTCTCTCTTATCAAGCATCGGTCGTACTCATCTCTCCTCCTTATTTTTCCTGTATATTACTCTCTTGTAACTTTTCTAATCTCAGGCACATATATAACCTAACTGTGCTGCAAAAGCCATAAAACGCTTACTAAAACACAAACATGTTTGATTTTCTAGGTCAGGGTTTTATACGTTTGATGAAAATAGCAAATGAAAAGGCTTCTACAAAGTTCTACGCATTGCACGGTCTGATCTTTTACCCCCGCATCGACACTATAATTTAGACAATACAGGAAGTGGGCTGCATCGATCCTGCCCGGGGGCAGTAGACGAAGCAAACAGCTTATAACTTTTTCTCGAACGGATTTCCGTTAGTCCATTAGTTTGAAGCATATCGACAAAGATACGTCATGGTGCAGGAAAAAAGTGCAAGAAAGACTGAACAACAGAGGAAAATAAAAGAAGTGGGACTTAACAGTGGTGCCCTTCTCGAACCATCTGCTATACCGTGATTAACGAATGAGGGATCATTTTTAAAAAAAATTGGAAAAGGGTTG
>NW_004797662.1:449045-450146 GCF_000002075.1 Aplysia californica
GTGGGTGGTGAGGATCTGCAGAATGTAGGTTGGAAAACTGACTTGAGACCCCTGGGCTGGTGTCAATTCGTGACAACGTATTTATTTATAACCTTTTCTGCTCTATATTGTTTTACAACGCGGTGGAATCGGGCGCACGTCAGTTTTGAGGTATATAGAGTTACTGGTGTAGTCTTAAAGTTTGTTCATTTGTTTTGCTTTTGAAGTTAACGATACTCATTTATCTTGAATAAAAGTTGAGATATTTGGGATTACAGGAGGTGAGAGTTACCTGGTGTCAGAGATAAAATTAGAGAGAAATGACCGACAAATATTAATACATTCCAAAGCTTGAGTGAGTGTCCTTGGAAACTGCAATTTTCATTTTATTTTATTTTTATTTTATTATTTTTATTTTGGAGGGGGTGGGGTGCTTTTGATCAACGTTTTTCAATAAAATCTACGTAGGGATGTGTTCTTAATAAAATGTGTTGTCAAAAAAAAAAAATTGAATTAGAAAATGCCTAACAGTTGGAACAATATCGGTTTCTTCGATTTCATCATTTTGACGAGCACCTGATTTCACCACGTTGCCAGAATTGTATAAGAGACCTTTATGCTTTTGAGTCGTTCACCTTACCCCCTAAGAAGTATCAGGCAAGGTCTGTTGTTCAAGACTTTGACTTTAACTCTTTGGGGACGCGCATTCTGGTCATTCGACAACGATTGGGGACGCACTGTTTTGAAGAATTTAAATGCAGGTGTTTCTACGCTCCCGTGGACACAATTACGATCTTTTAGGAGGCGGGCTTCAGATTCTGTCTGTCAGGGCCAACCTGGACTGAGAGGGTTACGTACAATATCCCAGCAGAAAAACCGAGACACTCAATAAAGATTCGTCACACTTTATTTTCTGAATCTAAAACAAAGGCAAGCAACAATATAATGCTAACTATAAAATATGTCAATTCGTGTTTCAAGTTCGTGTTTGAAGGTTCAAAATCTGCCCCAATATAGCCTTTGGTCTGCTCCTGACAGGCCATAGTATTTGACTGCAACGTCTTTAAAGAGTTAAGGAAAACAACAAAACTTTTATAACCGACAAAGGTTTTGGTGGCCACG
>NW_004797662.1:450891-452727 GCF_000002075.1 Aplysia californica
AGAGAGAGAGAGAGAGAGAGAGAGAGAGAGAGATAGAGAGAGAGAGGGGGGAGATATATATATATATAGTTGTTTCAGTCTTTTCACTATTGTACACGTTTTGCATTTTTTCATGTTTTTCTTTTACCTTTCAGAGTTTGAAGTTCGAAAAAAAATTTGTTGAGCACATGCAACTGATGCTCCAGATTAAGAAACTGCAATAGAAATGAAATAAAAATTGCGGGTTTGGTACACTTTAACAGCACGGCAACAATTGTATGACGAGGTCTCACGAGTTAGCCAATGTGCCGTCAACCTTTCTTCCAAAAAAGTGCCAAACCAGTTCTGCAGTGCGCGGCTTTAAAGGAAGACAGCTGTTTGTTTTTCACTTGACCGTATTAGATCTCTCTGGGAGATGGGGATAGGGGGTGGGGGAGATTTCGCTACCTCAGAATTACAACGTTCTATCTTACCTTTTTGGCCGTTTTGAGTTATTAGGGCCATGAAATCAAAAACCAAATGATCTATCTGCTCTATAAAAATCGTAAGATTATTCGGAGTCACTATCAAGATATTCAAAGAATTGCATTCGAAAGAGCTTGACAAGATGTGAAACTCAAAATCTTCGACGTCATATTTTTTTAAAGGTAGAGATTAAGCTAAACCAAGAAAACGATAAAAACTGGTGTAATTTATGATTGTCTCAATGACTCGATGATACTAGGCATTTGAGTCGTTCACCTTACCACCAAAGAAGTGTCAGACAGATCTGTTGTTCCAGTCTTTGAATTTAAAGAAGACATTATCTGTTATTTTTAACACGAAGTTACTAATTTTTTTCTCGGAGGGTGAGGGGTTGGGAGGGGGGCGGGGGATGGTATCTATGTTTTGGTTGAAGCATATTTTTTGACGTTGGTTAATTCTATTGATAAATGCGCGTCAGCCAGCTCGTTTTCTACTCATTTGATCCGATTATGCGGGTCCGACAAGTGTGTATCCAACTTGAATGAGAACGCAACTTAGGCAAATCAAAAGGGGGGAATGTACGAGTAGTTCCGCAACGTGCTTGTTTAAGATTTCAGCGTCTTCCCCACGCGGTTGTACCAGCTAGCATAACTCTGTTGCAGTGACGTCAGCAGCTAGGCTCAGGCCCCGGGAACACAAGCAGACGTCAGAGTGGGCCCGGGAGGTCATCCGTCAAGCGGGACCTGGAGGGAGAGAGGAGAGGCTGGAGACTGGAGGGAGGAGGATGGTAGAGGGAGAGAGGAGAGGCTGGAGACGGGAGGGAGGAGGATGGTGGAGGGAGAGAGAAGGATGGGGGAGGGAGGGAGGATGAGGACCGAAGGAGGGAGGGCAAGAGGATGGTGGAGATGGGCGAGAGGGGATGGGGGAGGGAAGGGAGGAGGGGAGGAGAGCAGGATGGAGGAGGGAGGAGATGGACGAGAGAAGATGGGGGAGGGAGGGAGGGAGGAGGAGGACCGAAGGAGGGAGGGGAGGAGGGTGGTGGAGGGAGAGAGAAGGATGGATGAGGGGGAGAGGAGGGCGGAGTAGGGAGGTGGGAGGTGCGGAAGGAAGGGTGTGGAAAGAAGAGAAGAAGATACGAGTAAGTATAAGACAGTCATACTGTCATGAAACTTGCCGGGAAGACCCCATAGAGTAGTGTCCTCTCCTACCATCACCATAATCATTGTAAGCAAGAAGATGAAAAAAACAAAGGCAAAATAATTTCAATATTTATAACACAATAAAAGTTTAACATTTCACCCTGTAGGCTTCGTCAGGCATCATCATCATCATCAAGACCACTTCCCCCATCGTCTCCACCACCACCAACTCCACCACCACCACTACCACCAT
>NW_004797662.1:452827-454830 GCF_000002075.1 Aplysia californica
ATGGACATTAAAGGCGTTGAAGCAAAAAACAAACAAAAAAATGATGAAAATGAATTGCCAAACTGGATGAAAAATGCCTGTTTCTTCGATTTCATTATTTTGACGAACGTCTGATCTGATTTCACCACGCTGCCTCACATAATATGTATTACAACTTCCAATATTATGCCATGATCGGTGGAACTGAGCACTTCGTTAACCTCTGGAGAGGTAAACAATTCATATGTGAGACAGCGTGGTGGAATCAGGCCCTCGTCAATTTTTGGGCCTGTAGAGTTATTAGTGTCATCTTAATGCTTGATCACTTGTCTTTATTTGGGTGAAAAATATATATTTATCTTGAATACTAGTCGAGATATTTGCGAAAGAATGAGGTGGGGGTCACTTGTTTTCAGAGGTAAAACTAGAGAGAAAATGGCCGCCAGATATTAGTTATTTCCTTATCCTAGGAGTCCGTGATAACTGAAAATTTACATTTTTTGTGTCTTTAATCAACGTTTTTCGGAAAAATCCACACAGAAATGAGTTATTTAATAGGCATGAAAGGTGTTGAGCCACAGAACAAAAATTTGATAAAAATTCACAAACCTGCGGAAAAATGCTAGTTTCTTCACTTTGATTATTGTGACGAGAGCCTGATTCCACCACGCTACCTCACATATTTATTATCTGCAGATGCAAAGATACCTCGAGATACATGTAATCATATCAGCTGCCACCAAATGTTCAGATGTCTTCAAATAAATATTTCAAATTTCATTAAGTGCAAATAGACGTCTTTTTTTCAGAATGTGTTTTACGGTACTTGCAACACAATAAGGTCATATAAATGCCGAAGATTAGAGGTGATACAAGAGAGTAACAAACACAAAATAGAAAGAGGGGAGATAAGGACGATAGATGTTTGATAGGAAAAAAGGAGCAAACCACATCAGACCACCCGCCAACCACCCACCAAAGACGTCTGGGAGTAGAGGGTTCAAATGTCGCCAAATGTCAATATACCTCTTTGTTTCGGAGGGGTTTAGTTTTGTTTTTATTTTTAATGCTGGTATTTTCACATTCCTATCGACACAATTTCGATCATTTAGGAGACGTCAGGGAAAATTATTGGTTGCCAGGAAGGAAATGGGTACTGTCGTTGCTGCCACTCTTTACTCTTTATTGAAATAAATACTTTTTATAAAAAAAACACAAAAAAACCCAACTTCGCTGCGTTAATGCGCACCATGGACGCACAGGTGAAGGGCAAAACACCAGTCTCGTTATAGTCAACTGCACGGCGGGTAACTTTTCTCTATTTGCCCTTCATATGGTTCTTATAGAGTCAAATGGTGGGCTCCATAGTGAACAGAATTTGCGTCAGGGGTGCCCAGTCTTGCACACTTTAATATAAGTCTAAGTATGATTCTAAACTCATTTTTCTTTTTCGAACTACTAAGGATCTCAGTATAGTTTTATGACAGCTCAGATTTTGAATGTTTGCACCAGTTAAGAGCGTTTTACAGATTTATAAATAATGAACAGGTTTCAAGATGACGTTCTCATCCCCATTTTGTATGGGCGCTGTAGCATTTTTTGTGTAGCTGTTTTGGTTCTTGAAAAATGTTTTTTTCTTGGGTTTTTCTTTTTGTTTGGTGCTGTGCTCAAACTTCTTGTAAGGTTATCAATATTGCTCTTCCTTCATCAACATGACGACATGCCTATTAGACTTAATTATGTCTTCGGTGAACTCTGACCGAAACAAAAACAATGTGCAGACTTGTTGGATTTTGAAGTTTTGTCTGATGAGTATTATAATAAAATAATCCTACCTACCTTTTTGCGAACTAGGGGATGTGAGAAAGAGTGGAAGAGGTATACAGATTGCGAAAGAGATAAAAAGGAGAGAGACAGAGAGCGATGGAGAGAGAAAGAGAGAGAGAGAGACAGAGAGAGAGAGAGAGACAGAGAGACAGAGAGACAGAGAGACAGAGAGACAGAGAGACAGAGAGACAGAGAGA
>NW_004797662.1:456040-460147 GCF_000002075.1 Aplysia californica
GTTGTTGTTGTTGTTGTTGTTGTTGTTGTTGTTGTTGTTATTATTGTTGTTGTTGCTGCTGTTGCTGTTATAGAATGCTAATTTTTAATGGCAATAGGCGGGACCTACGAATCTTTTGTCCATCTCCAGCAGAACTGGGCCAAGTGGGCGTTGATTTTTGAACCAACCCCCTGCCCCCTGAAAAAAAAATAAACAAGAACAAAACAACATCAACAACAACAACATAAACTCGAAGGAAAACATGAAAGTTCTAGACACCCCACTGGGAATTCGAATCTGGGCCATCTGCACCACAACTCAAAGTGATTCCAAAAAGACTTAAATGCACACTCGAAGACTTATGCCAAGGATGAGAAGGAAAGTTATCTAAAGTTTAAGGTGACAGTTTCAATTTTTCCACGAATACTCGATTTGAACTTTCTCATAGAGTCATTCTAAACATAACTCAGGCTACACTAGATACTGAAGAGATGTTAAAATCGTATCTGAATAGTCATGAAATGCACACAATGAGAATGAGTTGGAGAGACATTATTTAAAAAAAAAACTCAATTGAAAATAGAAAGAATCAAGAAAGAAAGAGATAAAAAAGAAAAAGGAGAGGAAAAAAAGTTAAGTTGTGAAGTAAATTTAAAACACACACACACACACACACACACATACACACACACACACACACACACACACACACACACACACACACACACACACACTCAGACACACGCATACATACTCACACGCACATAAACAGACGGATAACGAGTCATTAGAATTTCATTATATTACACTCTTTTATTGTACTTAAAATAATAACCACTCAAATTGTCAAAAAATACAATACAAATGAGTGGGACATCTTTTAAAGTCTCAGCATCGGCAGCAAGATGTACCTGCCATACCAAAGTCTTCGGAATGACAACTGGTGGAGAAATGGAAACTCTGGAATGTTTCAGCTGTTCATCTGCATGAAGAGGAAAGGAGAGTGAAATTATGAGCTTACTATGGTAACTGATTAAAACGTAAAGTTTTGTTAGGCTCCATACACATAAGAAAAAATGTACAGTCCTCGCACGTTACGATTATGCAAATGAGGGACATGTAATCCGTTCTTCTCTCTTCACAACTAAGTGACGTCATATTCAGCAGCCGAGCGACGAGCGGAAATGTTCCAAGTGTGTGCGGGGCCTTAGTTTGGTGGCTTCGTTCATGATAGGGAAATGTGAAAGAAAGAAGAGGAAGTTCTTTCTGAGCACGCGTAACACTAATTTGTATTTTATTAGATGCACCGGTCCAATTGTTTCAACAAATTATCCTTGACATTTAAATTACATTACAATGTGTAATGTTTATATATATAAATGTTTTGCGCCGTATAAACATTTTTGAGATTATTTCGCAAGCTGGCTGCTTTATGCCTGACAGTCAGATCCAGCCCAGACTAGTGAGATACAACATTTCAGGAGACAGAGTAAAACTCTCGATCAAAATATCATCCCCACTTTGGCATAAAACTCGCTGTCGCTACGTGAAAGTGAAAATAGCATAAACGTTACATTACAGACACCGACCTCGACAATCTTCAGTCAATAGTACATGCAGATAGTTATGTTACAACAGGACAAAATGAGAAAAAAGACCTTAGAACACTAATGTGTCCATAAAATGCTCTGAATCTGCCACACCAGCTTTTTTGCATGCATTTCGAATTAAAATTATATATTTTAAACTCAGGGCACAAGACAACGCAAGAGGCCAAATCTATTCAGATTGTTAAAAAGTAAAAGCTGTCGTATTCTTAGAATAGTCCGCTCCTTGTCAAGATAATAACCTAATTTTTACCTGTTCAAAGTGATATAAGAATACTATGTAACGTACAGTTCGACATACGTTTTACGTCTTTTACGGCAAAGTCTTTGTAGTTATAAATCATTTACGACTCCAGTAAATACAGTCTTGTTTAGTTTGGAGGTCTAGATTCTTCTTTCCAGCTCCCAAAATTGTATACCACTGTTGAATTCAGGAACAATTAATTCTGCACAAACTTCCCCAAACAACCTACTTCCAAGAATACCTGGTTTGAGATTAGAACCGTGTTCATCCCCATCGCAGGTACCATCTGAGATACCGGTGAGCAAGAAGTAATCTCTGCTGGTTGTGACGTCATCACTGTCTTTTGTGACGTAATGGCCGTTTGTCGTGACGTAATCTGACATGGCTGCAATCACGGATCTTGGGAAATCCACTGGTTTCTTCATACCGTGGCGCTCCCAAAGCCCGCGGGTACAGATGCCAACAAATTCTACAGGTCCTTGATTCCTTGATCGCGGTGGTGGTAGTGGTGATGATGATGATGATGATGATGATGATGATGATGATGATGATGATGATGATGAAGACGACGACGACGACGACGACGATGAAGTCACTTCTCCTCCCCGTCACGCTTATACAATTCCTCATGGAGAGGAAAAAATATATTTAAAATATTCTTTATGGTCGTTGAATTCATACTCATACTGCACGAAAAGAACTGTGGAATTTTTATTGCTCTAGCTTGATACAAAAGCACAAGTGGGAAGGGCGGAAACTCTTTATATTTGGGAGTGTATCTTCAGCAGCAGGGGAGATAATGAAATGGTTTCCGCGACTCATCGCCGATACGGTTGGCTGAACGGAAGGAGTGTTGGATCGGCCAGACGGGGACGGTGAGTCTGCTCGATAACGGTCATACCTCGCCACAGGCCATAGATGATCCTTCCTCTGATACTTTGTTTCTGCCTTTTATTTTCTTCTTTTTATGAAGGCTACTGTACATCATGTTTCTTTTTGTTTTTTACTTTTGCTTTCTGGAAAGATCGTACAGCTTTTGGCTGCTTTTTGCATATTGTTGGAAGTCTCATTTGTTAGAGCACTACATCTAGAATATAAATACGTTTGTAATAATTCATTATCAGCAAACGATAGCAACAATGTCCACCCCTGTATCTTTAAAACAGCATTTGACCACTGGCTAACAGTATAGCTTGTAATTTTAAAATGTTCTACTTCCAGTGGATTAGGCAAATTATAGAACTTAAAGATTAAAATTTCACAATGACAGAGGTATTGAAGTTGTACCAAAATAAAGCGTTAATTTCTTGAAAAAGTTAGTTTTAAATTATTGTTTATAATATTAAGCTTGCTATCCCTTGCACTAGCGGTCGATTCGATGCACGAAGCTCGTAACGTGATATGAAAAAAAATCACATGAGACAGAATTTCATCTAACGGTCGGCACAGATATTGTTTTGGTCTTTGCATCGCTAAAAGAATGAAACAAACAACAGCAAAAAAAAAAAAAAAAAAAAACCCGATCAAAAGCAAACGCAACCCCCCCCCCCCCCGAAAAAAAGGTGTATAAACGTTAATGTACAAGAAACCAACACTTCGGTCACGGACTATTAACTGGACTTTGGTTCCGGCCCTTGAACAAAATACGTCACTCGAACATCCTAACGACTTTTCAAAGTCACCAAAACCCGACTTTTTCTTGGTATCATCGCAATGACTAATTCACATCACTAAACAACTTTTAAACACAATTGCATTGACATCACTAAAACGGCTTTTAAAGTATATCTCATTGACTATTTTTTAAAACATCACCAAAATGACATTTAATAAGTATTATCACGAGGATTTTTCGAATTTCCAAAATCTATTCTAAACTACGTCTCAATAGCTTTTTTACATCACCCAAATATCCTGGGCCTTTTTTTTTCAGGAAAGCAGTTCGCTCCAAAGTTCTGCATCGTCTGTTTTTCGGCTCAGATGTAGGGGGGTCTGTTCTGGTCGTAGTTTGATACAGAGTCCCGAACTCGGAGACAGAGAGGAGACCGGCGGCGACACATGCATACGTTGTTGCTGTTGCTGTCGCTGTTGCTGTTGCCGTAATGCTGCTGCTGTGCTGAAGATGGTGGCAGAGATGTCGTGATGGCGAGGCCGTTGTTTCCCGCGGGACGGCCCACATACCTGGCAGGGCGACATTTGCGTTTGTCAATGTCACAGTCGGCTGAAACAGAGTGCGCGGGACACTGGGGAAATGGAGCGTGGGGAGCATCTGGAGAG
>NW_004797662.1:463048-464332 GCF_000002075.1 Aplysia californica
GGGGGATGTGTGTGATATTGACTTGGATTGGTGGATATATAAATTACATTTTTCAGCGGAAATGTAACCAACAAACACACTTGCTAATAATAATTTTTTTGGGGGGTTTTGATCGAAGGGGTTCAATGTTCTATTTGACACCAAAAAGTTGTTTGAAAGACAGCCTTACGCCCTGGCGGTGGGGTGGGGTAGAGGTTTTTTTTCTTCTCCCCCTGCTTTTTGGTAAACATTTTTTTCCTTTTGTTGTTGTTGTTGTTGCTAGAATCTAGAAACGATTTGAAACAGAGCTGAACAGGTGATACAGTAAGGTCTGGGAATAGAAGCCACTCCCTTACCTCAGAGTTTCTGACAGTCTAGCGCCACCTGGTGGTGTAGTTGTAACTTCTGTCATTAAAAAAATACAGTATATGCAGTATTTACAATTTTACAAAAGAGCCCTAAGAGGTTATAAATAGTACTATTCAAAACCTCTCTGGGAGATCAAAAAGCCTGAAATGTTGTTATCAGTCAGTTATAAAACCGAGTTTGCTTTAAAGATTATAAAGAAGTAATCATCAAAATTGTATTCTTAAAGATATTGACTTAAAATATTTGCAAAGTATTTGTTTTCTAGGCAACAGCATTCACTTTTTTGCCCCCCCCCCCTGTAAAATTGTAAACACTGCTAAGACTACTTTTTTTAAAATGACGACAGAGTACATCAACATCAAGCTGTGTATTGAGTACTGGGACAGCGCTCTACAGTGGCGGATTATTTAAAACAGTCAGTTACCTACCATTCTGAAAGTGAAACGATGTACGCATTTAGACGTGTGTGTGTGTGTGTGTGTGTGTGTGTGTGTGTGTGTGTGTGTGTGTGTGTGTGTGTGTGTGTGTGTGGAAAGGAGTGGTATGGTTTGCACACAATTAGTGGCGATGTGTCTCGAAGCAAAGTACTATGTTTGAAAGCGACCTTTTTGCGTGAGCCAGATTGTTCTGAAAGTGAAACTATGTAAGGATTTGGGGTGGGGGGTGGGGATGGGGGTGAGAGGGGGAGGGTATGGGGAGTATGGATAGCTTGGAGATACGTGATGATGTAGCTTAGACAGTTTGTCTTCCCATTATCTTGGATCAGTAACAACGAAAGACGAAAGAAGCAGTCAAGCCATTAACTTTTCAATTACTTTTCTCATTACTAAACGAGCATTATCGTGTCGAGGCTAAACCTCTAATAAAACCTAGATCAAGGCACAAATGGGCACGATATTGCCCCTCCGCCCCCCCCCTCTAAAAAAATTCGATTTA
>NW_004797662.1:466823-470468 GCF_000002075.1 Aplysia californica
TTTTATTATTATTTATGATTATTTTTATTACTATTATTATTATCAATAATTATTTGACTATTTGATTAATTAATTAAAGCTACAAGAGTTGTAAGCAGCTACCCAGCACAAAGAGAAAACAGACACTACAGGCGAGAAGGGACAGGTGATTGTGCCAGGCACTGGACTTACGTGACCGTTGTCCGGTACATCGACGTAAGTGATGTCTGTCTATCTGTCTAGCAGATGGCGCACAGGATGACCAGAAGTCAGAATTCAGTCCCCCCCCCCCCCCGCCTTCGAAGAGAATCACCCCGTTGACAGCGGACACCTGTTTCCTTTGTTTGTTTTGCTGAATTTATTTTTCAAATTGTTCCTTTGCGTTTTGCGTTCTTGTGAACTGGCTTAGCCTTGTAAGGTTCGGTGTTTCAGTTTTTGACCAACTGAAATATATGCTTGAAAATAAAAAAAATAGTGCGTGAAAGAAACTTTTGAACGTATCAAAAGATTCTTCAGTTGACGGTTTATTCTATTAAAGTTCTGTCCTCCTTTCGAACGTCCTTGGGATACTTTCAACAAAGCTCTCAAAATATTCAAATTGTTTCCTCTCTCTAACACCGAGCATGAAGGACTGACCGGCTGGTGGTAAACATTATCTTCTTTCAAAGAGTCTTTTACTTGTTTTGCTGGGTATCTTATTTACTCGTTTTATTGTCAGATCATAGTTCAGATGATACGTCTTCAGACCAATACACTGACCTTAAAAGAAAGTATACTTTTATCATCATAGTTTTTATTTTTATTTATCTGATATGTGTGATGGACGCTTTTAAAACTGTCTAATAAGATTGTGGTGTAGATTGTCCATGATTTGGACATAGTCTCTGATAAGAAAAAAATCACTCGAAACTTGAGGTTCACGATATACCTAATTATGACTTCCAATAAGAGGCCGCTTTCAGCCTCAAGTAATTGTACAGTATCGAGGGATGCTATATCTTATGTGTTTGTGTGTGTGTGTATGAGGAGGGCGGTTGGGCGCAGAGGAAAGAGAGAGGGAGAGAGAGAGAGGGAGAGAGATAGAGAGAAAGAGAGAGAGAGAGAGAGAGAGAGAAGGGGTGAGGTGGGAGGGCAGAGACAATAAGGGACAAGTATTGTATGAGTTAGTGATTGTGGTTATGTTCGATCTGATAGAGTAACAATCTAGATTACCACTTAGCGAAAATGTATTATCTTATGAGTTATCATGAAAAAAAGGCATTATGAAAGAAGTTTCTGCTTCTATTCCGAGCAAATAGTCTACAAATGAAATAACTTCCGGGTGTTGCTGAGATAGCGTTCAAAAATTACTTTTTTCTTTTAACACAAAGCAGGTTGTTAATTTATTAAAGAAAGCTGGCTTCTCAAAGACCTCCGTGCTTGAAGAGATTAGATTTTAAAATCTATGTTTATTTTTGGGATACGTCCCTGTCCTCCTAAGCTACATAAAAAAATGAAACTAAACTTTTTCTTTTCGCTTTCTTTTTTTTAGTCAAATGTCGTAGAAATGAAGTTCTTATTACTTTTTCAGTCACATTTAATTGAAATTGAAAAAAGCATGCTCCGGGACCATGCTACAAGAACCATAACATAAATCTTTGTATAACAAAGACCATTATATAAGTCTGTCTGTGTGTCCTCTAAGAATCGTACACGAACCTTTAAATCACAAGGACGATATGGTTTTGTCTAGTCTGTTCGTCCTACTAGAATCTTACGTGAAACTTTGAATTACAAAGACCTCATGATTTTATCTGTATCTCCTACCTTGATGGGCAGAACAGTTCACCTGTTCACAGCTTCCTTCCGCTCGGGCTTGACCAAGTGACTCTCCGGCGTCCGGGAGGAAAATGACGACTGTTTACCGAGGCGTGGCTGTCTCTCTCTGTCTCTCTGTCTCTTTATCTGTCTCTCTCTTTCCATCTCTCTGACCTGCCACTCTCCTGAATGGACACGCCCCGAGCTAAGAGAGCTGCCTCCCTTGAGACCTTTGTTTTATTGTGACAGCTGGCTCTTTCATAACCGTGACAGATCGTTTTTGGAGCTTGATGATAGCTCAGCTTGCTTGCCACATACAGCCCGCTTCTGTCCTCTCTTTGAGATTACTTCCAGTCACGTTTGTGCGGACAGAGACGGATGACAATGTCTACATTTCAAATTTCCTCCCTGAGAATACGGCGTTATCGTGACAAGATAGGTCGTGGCGGTGCCTGAAGGCAGGCAGTACGCCTAGGTATCACAAAATCCCTCTTCTCATGAGTCTCCTTTGTGTAAGGTTCACAGAAAACCAGCCTAAAAATGTTGTTCCTACATCTCTTCATCACAAAACAGAATGACGTCAGATTTCCCTAAGTAGCTGAAATCATTTCTAGAAACAAAACGGGTTTGTTTTGAAGACGATTAACATTTTCCAGATTGTTATTGGGGTTCTGCTCTGCCAGCCTTTACTGTCCTTTGAACTTCACCGTTGAGTAGATCGAGACACGAACAGTTTTTCGCTGACTGTTTTTTTTTTGTGTGCCTTTTCAGCCACGTTGCAAAAGAGTTTGGTCCTCTACCGTCTGTCGTTCCCTTTATATGATAAGGACCCTATGATTGAACAGAAGATTGCGCCACCACATTGTCTCGTGTTTTCGAAACCATCAATTGTTCAGCATGTCCTGCGTTTTGTAAGCCTTCTTTTGTTCTGCACGTCGTCCCAGAAAAGGTTGAAAGCGACCTAAAAAAAACAACCGAGCCTGCCACACAGCTTGTCGACCGAGGCTCCCACAAGCAAGTAGTTGAAGTAGTCCCGGGTTTCTTTCCTCCTGGGACCCCATCAACTTACTCCTCATGACAGCCCCAGGCCGGAGGGCCCTAGCATTTATAGGCCACAACCGGCCGATCTGTGTGGCCAGACGGCTCGTCTGTCTGCAGCAGGACTGGCAGGAGTGATGGCTCTTGGCTTGCCTTGAGGGGCGTGGTTAAGACAGGCTAGAGAGTGCCTCAAAGGTAAAAGGTGGTGGAGATAATAGAGGACAGCGATGTGTGAGGAGAGGAGGGGAAGGCGAATGATGGGTGGGAGGGACACTAGAAGGGGGGTGGGTGGGAGAAAAGGGGAGGGGATATGGTAGGATGGGCGTGGGAGTGGGGAGGAGGGTGGTTTAAGGGGGGGGGGTAACTACAGCACAACTCTATATGATTGTCTCAGTAATGTGTGTAGTAAATATGATGTATGCTCGGAGCTCGAGCCAAAATGGGGAAGAGGATGGGTGTCCAAAAAGCCCTAAGAAACCCCAAATAATATTGTCAGTGTGGAAAGGGACGACTGGGGGTTGTTTTTTTTTCTTTTTTTTGGGGGGGGGGGAGCAGAGACAAAAGGTAAACGTAGGGATATGCAGACGAAAGAAAGTGAGAGGGTGACTGTCTCTTGGTTGATTAAGGAAAAGTATAAAACAAAACCAAAAAGGGGCATCGGTGGTTCATGAAGGGGATTGGAATAACGGGAGGGAATATGGAGATTTCAGGTGAGAGGTTGGGAGGCGAGGGGTGAGGGACGGGAGGATGGGGATTTGGGGGAGAAGGCTGGTGGGAGGAGGATGGGGGAAAAGGGTAAGTGGAATTAGTGTGTGTGTGTGTGTGTGTGTG
>NW_004797662.1:472578-474725 GCF_000002075.1 Aplysia californica
CATTTGTGTGTGTGTGTGTGTGTGTGTGTGTGTGTGTGTGTGTGTGCTAGTTCAGGGACATAGACTTGTAGGCTGTTTAATATCCAACACTATGCACGCTTTTATTTGTTGTTATTCCGGATCGCACTGAAGCGCAACACATTTGACTCTATTTGAAACCAAATAAAGGGCAAAGAGAGAAAGATTAATGGACTATTTCGAGATTGGTGGGGGTCTTTTTTCTTCATTTGAGAGGGTGGGGCAATGGAGCGGACCAGTGCAACGAAGTTTTATAGAGAGCGATCAACGGCGACCACAACAAAGGATGGTCTAGGGTGTTATAATTCAAGTCTATGTTCAGTGCAGTAACTCAAAGAGCCAGAAACACAAAATATCACCCAAACAGTTAAACAGATATGCAAACAAATGTGCACCCAGACATAGACAGATGCACAATGTACGATGAAAGGCTTAGAAGACAAGTTAGAAAGAGGAAAAGAGGACCCCGCCCAAGAAAAACCCAAACAAATCCCAGAAAAACGAAACAAAACAAAACGAATTAAAACAACAAAAAACACAGAATGGCAGAGTGATTTATGCATGTCTGATGTCGTATATTATGGCGGCATAACATGACACTTTCTATAACTCCCGGTGTAGAAAAATCTACCAGCAGAAATAATAATACCTGCAGTCAGTATCTGCAACTTGTTGACACTTGTACATATATCTAACTTGAACAAAGGTGTGAAGCTCAAGGCCAACGGGCCCCAATCGTCCCGGCAAACAATCATAGCCGGCTAGCAAGAAAATTGTTGCAGGTTGTTCATCCTGAAATTCTTAAAAATACGTAGAGCCATACTCCTTTAGTTTTAGTAAGAGTTTTACGGCACTAGTAACTCAATAAGGTCATATAAATGCAGAAGATTAGAGGTGTTACAAGAGAGTAACAAACACAAAGTTGAAGGAGGGGAGAAAAGGACGGCAGATGTTTGATAGGAAAGAAGGAGCAAACCGCACCAGAGCACCCGCCAACCACCATACTCTAAACATAAACGATTTGGTTATCAAGAAAAGGCGCCCAGTCTCCCAGCTCTGTTAAACTGGCAAAAAGGACTGAACATACGTATGCCTAGGTTTGTTATTATTTCATCTTGTTCTGGTTCAATTCATAATGTTTTTATTGTTGTTGGAAAAAGATTCAGTTTTCCACTGCTGGTTTGGGGGTTTATCCATTTCAGCCCTCAAAATCTCCATCGTCTTTGTCACTGTCATCATATTGATAATTGGTTTTGATATTGTCTCTGTCAGCGTATATATCATCGTCATTTTCAACAACATTATAATCTTTAACGTCAATGTCATCTTCATTATCTTCGTCTTTTCGCCGCCATCTTCTTTATCATAGTCAGTATCATCATCCTTGTCATTTTCATTATCACCATCACTATCATGGTCTTTGTCATCACTTTTGTCATCATCTTGGTCATAATCATGGTCATTGTCATTGACATCTCGTCGTCATTGTCATTGTCATGCTCATTGCCATCGATATCATTCTGAGCCGCGAAGGGTCTTGTTTCGAAACCCCCAACTTATCATACTTGAACTGGGGTTGTTTTGGGAAGCCTAAGCAGTAAGGCTCTCCACCATTCTGGCTTAGCCCTGTTGGAGATAGATATCCATTCAAAATTTGGAGGTCCCGCCTCTTAATTAAATACCTTTACAGTGTTGGAAGAGAGCGTTATATCTGAGCAGCAACGTCAACATAGTTACAGTTAGTATTACGGTTCAAGCCATTGTCATTGCCAGCTCAGCACAAATACAACCACGACAAGGCCTGTGTCTACACGACCCAGGGCGCTAATTGAGGAAGAAGGCTACCTGTGATTTGCTGAAGTTTCCTGAATTAAAAAAGGTAGAGTTACGTGTTTATTTCTGGGTTGTACATCACGGTTAAAAGTTATAGCGATAAATTTGCATTAGTTTTTACTTCACAAAGTCGAGTTTCTTTGCTTTTTTCTTTCTCTGTCTCTCTGTCTCTGTCTCTGTCTCTGTCTCTCTCTCTCTCTCTCTCTCTCTCTGTCTCTCTCTCTGCATCTCTCTCTGTCTCTCTATCTATCTATCTATCTATCTATCTATCTATCTATCTATCTATCTATCTATCT
>NW_004797662.1:476750-480059 GCF_000002075.1 Aplysia californica
GTGTGTGTATGTGTGAATGTGTGTGTGTGTGTGTATGTGTGTGTGTGTGTGTGTGTGTGTGTATATGTGTGAATGTGTGAGGGTGGGAGTGTGTGTGTGTGGGGGGGGGAGGGTTAAGTTTATCTTTACAAAGCGTTTCACCACATATTATACAATGTTTCATAGCAAATTAGCATAATTTGAATCTCCAAACACCAACTCTCTTAATGGAAAGAAGACAATAAAAGACGGTTAAAGTAAATTCGAAGACTTCGTTCCTTTTTTTTAAAGTTAAAAGCTTCTTTTGACAAAGGCGCCATTTCATCAACAGATGGACGATGACGGAGAGTGGAGACCCCCGGATGTGTGTGTTAAGTCAAGGAAAGTCCTAAAAGTTTGGTTTGGGGAGGGGGGGGGGGATAAAGTTCACTTTCACAGATCATATCAAAATTTCTGCTACGTTTCTTGGCAAACTCTTAGAACATTAAAAGATGTAAGCTTCCCAGGAAGTTGAGGTTGTTTCAGAATGCTCTCAGGTCTGCTGGGGTAATAGTATAGATTGTGAAGCGCATAGAACTTGCTGTTGGGCGGGGATTTGCGCTATACAAATGCTGTCTATTATTATTAAGATAAGAAGAGACCTTTATGTGATCGATTGTGGATATTCTGCACTCCCTTCGACACAACTTAAATAGTTTAGGAGGCGGGCTGCTTAGACCCTGCCTGTCCGGGCTAACTTGGGCTGAAAGGGAAACCGCGTGTCAGCAGACAGAAGGAGACACCCGAAAATCCTTCCTACCTCCCCCCCCCCCCTGCGTGAATGGAACTTACGTCTTCAGCGTCCGAAAACGAAACGCTTTGAAATTCACCACAAATGTTCACCAAATATCTTTAAAGACTGAACACAATTCGTCTTAAAAGAACTTCTGTTTCGGGGTTTGAACCAAGTCAATCCGCATCGCAGCTGAGCTGTTGTGGCATCAACTCGTCTTTTACCAAGGAACATGAGCCCCAGAAATTGAAAGGTTACTATACAAAAAATATTTTAAATCCAGGTGAGTATAACTGTGTCTATCTGTGTGCATATGTGTGTGTAAATGTGTGTGTGTGTGTGTGTGTGTGTGTGTGTGTGTGTGTGTGCGCATGTGTTTGTGGGAGTGCGTGTGCGTGTGCGTGTGCGTGTGCGTGTGCGTGCGTGCGTGTTCGTGTATGCTTGTGTGTTGTATGTGAAAGTATGCTAGGTGGGAATCTGACTGACGGAGTGCAGAATATCCACAATCGATCACTGACTTTTGCACAACTGCCAAACAACTTCTCGTCACAAACGCCAAAGACGTGATTCGATTCCCGCGAGGGATAGAGATATTTTGTATGGCATATCCATCCCTTCCTCTAATGGGATGTACACACATTCCACTCAGCTTTTTCTGGTCCTAACTAATAGCTAGCCTTCTAAATAGCCTAAATTGTGGCGATAGAGACGCACAATATATGTATTTAGAATGAGTGAAATCTGCACTTCTTTTCATTTTTCATTGTCTCTTCTTTTTCAGCATATTCAACAATGGTATTATCAGCGTCTGTGACGTAGCAGTGAGGCGCTTTGACGTTGCACGCATGATACACGAGTTCGATTCCCTTATCGGAATAATCTACCTATGGTGGAGGTGAGAGGGGACGTGAGGGAGATAAGTACGGTGGATGAAGGAAGAGTAGTGAGTGGGGGAAGGGGGGACGCAAAGGGAAGGGGCTGGAATGAGGGAATGTGAAGGGACAGAATGAGGAGGGCAACGTTGAGCAGCTCTCAGGGAGAGGGACATTTACGAGTCTCCACAACGTCTGGGCGTCTAATCTACATGTATGACGGATCGAGACATAAACGTCACCATAACTCACAGAGCCTAAGCCCAGAACAGAGAGACGTAAGCGTATGCGACCGGTCGCCTGAGCCGTCTACGTCTTTGTAGCAGGTACACTTTCCTGTCAGCCATTCATCTCCTGAGCCTTCTTCACCTGAGGGACACCTTTAACTCTTTCAGTACCTGGCACCACCTCGTATTACTACCTTCTTTGACACAGTTTTAACTCCGGAGATAAATCGTGAGACAAAAAGAGTTAAACCCAAAAGACAAGCGTCTCTTCAGGCTAACATGTCTTCTTGGGTCATCCAGGACCTTGAGAAAAGGTTTTGGCAGAGATTATAGGCCAGAACTTCCTGTTTTTTGCGTTTAGACAGCAAGCCAGGGTTTATGCGCTAGTATAATATTATGCGTAACATTTGAATAATGGTGGGATCAACATGGAGACCTAGAATATTACAATATATGTACGCATTGTATATAAAAATGGTTTTCTTTACACAATGTGTGAACTATAATATTATTATCTTGCCATATTCTGGCCTAAGATGATGTATATTTCAAAGTTGTCTTTTACAGCATCTGCCCTTCCCTTTCCCTGTTCATAAAACACCGTAACCTTGCATTGCAAAAGAACCAACAACAAAAAAAGTCCGACTTAAGTAACAATAATATGATTTCCAGTGGACGTGCCCTGACTCAGAATGTTACGAAGAGCGTCTATAAAGTAGATAGGATTGATTGGGAGTTGGAGCTTCGTGGGAAATTCTTAGTGAATGTTCGGAATCCATGTGGCTTTCTAACAACAGGATGTAAGACTAATGAGTCTAGAACAATTGACTACTGATCAATTTTTGTAACAACTTCCAGTTGGGCCAGTGGATTTACTTGGATAAGCAATTTACTGATTATCGTTATAAAAGGGAAGAAACATATTAGTGGGAGAAAAGGAAATCAAAGAAAAAACACGAAGGGCAAGCTTCGTTTTTCCTGTTTGTATTCACTAACATTTAACTTAAAAATTGAAAACGTTATGATGAAATTACTAAACACAAGAGCGCCACTTGATCGGAATGAGCGGAGTAAAAAAACCAACAACAACAAAACAAAACAAAACAAAACAAAGTAAAACAAAGTTTGGAATTGCTTTAGGAATCTGGCTATAAATGGATTCTGCTGTAAATATGTTTCGACCAAATCCTCACAATTTACACCATTTAGGAGACAGACTACTCCCACAATGTCTTTCAGAGTTACCAGCTCTGGGCTGTGCGGGATAAAATATTGTAACACAAAACTGAGATACCTGATTGGCTATTGAACGTCCTCCCTAGGTGGGAATCTGACTGACGGAGTGCAGAATATCCACAATCGATCACTGACTTTTGCACAACTGCCAAACAACTTCTCGTCACAAACGCCAAAGACGTGATTCGATTCCCGCGAGGGATAGAGATATTTTGTATGGCAT
>NW_004797662.1:480159-482180 GCF_000002075.1 Aplysia californica
GTGTGTGTGTGTGTGTGTGTGTGTGTGTGTGCGTGTTTGCGTGTACGTATGTGTGTTTGTGTGTTTGTGTGAATGTTTGTGTGTCTATGTGTGCGTATGTATGTCCATCAATTTTATGTGTGTATGTGTTTAAATGTCGCTACTGTCAGTGTTATTTTTGCATAGTTATTTTTTCTATTGTTAATCTTTATTTCATTTCTGCTAATGTTTATGCTGTTGGCGGGGTATTTATATTGCTATTGTTGAGAGTGGAAGAAGCACACTTGGTTTTGACAAAAATTAAGCTGATTTTAAAGATGGCGGATTCAATTTTTCAAGAGACAGGCCAGTTGTTTCGTTGTCATAATTATGGATTGGTGATATTAAGAAAATAATGAAATAGGCTTTTAAAAAAACACACAGTAAAAAAACACAATCCTTAACACTTACCCCCCATTTAATTGGGATAAAAAGAAAAAGCATTTGATATAACCAAAAATAAAATGAATAGATATTATTATACAGACGAATACACTGGAGGAAAGTCATGCAGACAGACAGCAAGATAGATAGATAGATAGATAGATAGATAGATAGATAGATAGATAGATAGATAGATATACTCAGTTTCGTATCGAGACGTCAGAGACGCAGTTCAAGAACAACAGATATTATTCTAACCAATAAACCAAAGTGTCTTACCTCGCTTTGAGACTTGTCCGCCGCATGCACTGTTTTACAGCCACAATCAACAAAGAGGAATGTCTTTTTATTGGAAGTCAACAGGATCGTACTGGAGCCTGTGTCCACTTTGCCTGAACCTGGCTTTTACGCTTCAGACTTCTACATCTTTAACTTTCTAGTAGTCTTCTCCCGTATTCTTCTTTCTTTTTTTTTCTTTTAAAAAAACTCTGTTATAGTTTCTGTTTCTGTTTCTGTTTCTTTTTTTACGATCAGTGGTCTTCGGTGGTAAAAGATCTGGCCGAAGGTCTCTTTCTTTCTCTCTCCCGCTGAAGTGCAGAAAAATACACACAAAAACATTTCCCATAAAACGAGCGCTGGTCACTGCAGCATCTTTGCCTTGCCGGCTACAGGCCCATGGATTCGGTTTGATTTTCACATCGTTCGGACTCAGCTGGAGAGTGACCCTTTTTTTTCTTCTTTTACTTTCTTCCTCTTCTTCTTTTTCTAGCCTTCGTCCCAACGTTGGAGGCTGCAGTCAGTTTCAACAAGTTTTATGTCCTAACCGAGCGGGCGTTGAAAAGGCGTCTTGGGATGCTAAGTCGTGATCAGACCCAAGTCAGTTTGAAACACCGAGTGAACGATTGGTATTCAAATACCTGTTGTTAAATACGGACACGGACAGTCGCTTCGGATGGGTGATTTGACGTGGGGAGAAATGGGATGGATAGGGGAGGGGGTGATCTCTAAGCCTTCTCGGGAGAGAAGGAGAGACACGGGGACCTCATTGCTTTTCGTCGATTTGACCCGAGGGCAAATTTTGATTGATTCTATTACCTATCGTTTCACCCCCCACCCCACCCTACCCTACCGGCCCCCTCATTTCATAGGTATGTCGGGTTCAAGTGGAGAATAGCTGGGGGGGGGGGGGGGGGGAGAGACTTTGAATACATCTATTTCTATCTCCGCTTGATATAAAACCATCAAATGGATACATTTTGAAATATTATGGCCTATGTTTTAAGGGTTTTTCTTCCTGAATTTATCAGTGGTGTGGTATTTCCTTTATAGCGCTACTTTTCCTTTCCAAATTTGAATGGTATCTACTAATTTTTCTGTGTCTGTGTCTGTCTGTGTCTTTGTCTATATATTTGGGTCTCCCTGTTTCTTTTTCTTTCTTTCTCCCCACCTCCCTCTTTCTCTCTCTACCTGTCTTTCTCTCATACACAAACACAAATGTACACACATAAACACATGCACACTCACACTTCCAATTTCACACCCTCTCTGTTTCTCTCTCACTTTCCCCGCTCTCTTTCTCTCTCTCTCTCTCTCTCTCTCTCTCTCTCTCTCTCTCTCTC
>NW_004797662.1:482954-484115 GCF_000002075.1 Aplysia californica
GAGAGAGAGAGAGAGAGAGAGAGAGAGAGAGAGAGAGAGAGAGAGTTGTTATCTTTCTTCGTCCTCAAATGACAGGTCTGAAAGACGTCAGGAATCTGTAACCATGGTTCGCCACCCATTTCTTTGAACGAATGCTCTGATTAAAACCTATATTATTATTATCAATACTATTGTGCTGGTCTTTCTCCGTCATCTGCCTGGTCAAGTTTAAAAAAAAGTAATACCTGATCTCCCTCTGTTTCTGTTGCTATCTTTGTCTATTGCAACTTTCTGTTTCATCTAGGTGGTACATTTGATGAATAATTAAAAAAAAAATAAAATATTTGAACTGTTGGAGTTGTTTGATCTTCTCACTTTTTGAAACATTTAGCGCAGTCAAATCTCTAGTCATGTACTACTTCAGCTTTCAAAATTCCTCGACAGTTTTTTTTTTACTAAAGTCAATAGGAAATGAAAATGTACAGAAATGTTTTAAAATAAAGTGGAAAAATCATAGAATACACCAGATAATTAAAAATGAATCAGAAATCCTCATATTTATGAGATGCCACCTCATGTAAATGTTCTCTCTTGATTCGGATAAAGTAGGCTCAATTTTGCGTCATGTTGACTTGCTTTCCTGACAATTCTGATTCGAATCTAAACTGTAGGTTTTGGGAGCTTTTCATTACTGCTTTCCCAAGTGGTTAAAGCTGAATTTGATTTTGCAGACAACCTATGCTTCAAATGGAGCTTTACCCTTGTTTGTTAGTCCTTATTTAGGCATGTTTGTGGCTATCAGTCTTCGAAAAGCATTGAGGTAATCTGGAACTGTTGAAGTCAAAGGTGCGTCCACTGTGTAATTTGGATATTATGGGTTATCACCCTTCTGTGTAGTGGTGTGACGTCCCCTGTCATGATACACCGAGTCATAGAGTTAGAGACGGGACTGGCGGCTCTTGGGCTGTAGTTGTGCTAGATATCGGATTTTGTTTATGGTTGTATGTGTTGTTTTTTTGTTTGCTAGTTAGTTTGTTTGTTTGTTTTTGTTTGTTTTTTGGAGGGGATTGCAGCTTTGATTCAGATTTCTGTTGTTTTTATTGTCGTTATTGTGTTTGTTGTTATTGCTTACGTTTTTTAAAATAATTTGCTTAGTTCAGCTTCTTTTTTGCCGGGGGGGGG
>NW_004797662.1:484235-485391 GCF_000002075.1 Aplysia californica
TATAATCCTACTGGATACGAAAGGGTTGTTTCAAAAATCTCTCTCCTCCCTCCCCCCCCACTGATTATACCGAGAAGTTTCAGAGTAGGGAACGTTTCTAGATCGCTTCGCCAGTGGGCAGAAGAAGAGCAAAGAAAAGACGCCCCGCCCCACCCCCTAAGTGGGACAAGTTATGGAGTATAAGTGACGTCTCAGCAAAAGGGGAGATGCTGGGCTTGGGCTATAGGTTGGACAGCAGCCTTCTAGCATGTCTTGACTCAATCGATGAAATAAGTATATCCCGCATGGTGGTAAATGCACCGTATCAGAAAAGAATATTACTGGGCCTTGAGTTCGCGACGATTCAAGGAAGTAGAACAATATTAGGATAAGAAAAGACATAATACTACGTTGTCACTTTTTTTATTAATGGAAGTCGCAAATAAGAAGCAACGAAGAAAAAGGAATAGCTTTCACTGTGTGGTTGGGTTTGGCTATATAAAATAAATTGTCTCCAAAACTGTGTTATTGTGAGAAGTTGAAAGCACTGTTTCCTGAATAACAGCCGACGGTATCTCATTCGCAGTTATTTGTATATTACGTCATGTGATGATGAAGGACAAGACTAATAAAGCTTATGCAGGTCACACAATGATGTGACTAGTGTGGGTAAAGTGAAGATTAAAGTTCTGGTGGGTTTTTTTTGCTTCTTTTTCCAAAAAACTACAGGTATTTATCAACTGCTGCGTAAGAAAAGTATTCCCCCCCCCAAAAAAAAAAAATCGTTGGCCTGACACCATAAAAAATGAACAACTATGACATCAAACAAATTTTTAAAAAGCTATAGATGTCAGAAAGAAAACGAAAATGGATTGCACACACCTTGAGAGAACCGAAAACACACATTACCCATCAAGATGGAATCCACAAGGAAAGAGAAAGAAAGGAAGGCCAAAATGTATTTGGAGAAGGGACTCAGATTCCGATCTAAAGGATATGGAATACAGCTGGACACACGTAGATGGAGAGCTCTTGTTGGTGGCCTACACTCTGGTATGAGGTGAGAAAAGCTTCTTCTTCTACTGCTGCTGCTGTTGCTGCAGTTGCTGCTGTTGCTGCTGTTGCTGCTGTTGCTGCTGTTGCTGCTGTTGCTGCTGTTGCTGCTGCTGCTGCTGCT
>NW_004797662.1:488759-496184 GCF_000002075.1 Aplysia californica
CTGCAACAGGGTATAGGCCACGGACAAACACCTTCCACCTTTCTCTATTCTGGGCTAGCCTCTTGATGTTATTCCATGTCTTCCCACTTTCTTCATCTCCCAAGATAGAAAAATAAAAAGCTGTGTTTGTCCGTGTTTCTGTAACTTACTGTGTTTTACTGGGTCGGGTAGTTGGCCCTCCCGCAAACTGTCCCTTTTCGGTCGACCAAATCTTTGCACTTTTAGCCGCCACTTACGACACACAGCATCACAGCAGGTGTATATTTTTTGCAATATTGGGGCACCCCCACCAGCAGGGGCGACTGATGACGTAGATACGATATATTAATAAAATTATGCTCGTGTGGTCCACCTCATTGAACCCACGGGGGGGTTCTGAATTCGCCACCTGTTCAAAAATACGTCACCAGTCGAAGAAGCTGATCACGATCTCACCCCCCGTCGGTATCAACCTGGCGGAATGAGACAGTAGCAGTGGAAGCGAATGCCCCCTACTACTGCAACTGCATCCACACAGAAAATGGCGAGGAAAAAAGTATGTGTGTGTGTATGTGTGTGTGTGTGTATGCTTGTGTATGTGTATGTGTGTGCGTGTGTGTGTGTGCGCGTGTGTGTGTGTGTGTGTGTGTGTGTGTGTGTGTGTGTGTGGGGGTGGGGGGGTGCTCAGACTATGGCTGGAGCCGAGAGTCTGCTAATAAAGTATTAAACGATGCCAAGGTTTACGTCACACAATGTGTGGATGATAGAAGTTTTGTTAGCGTCGTAAAAACACATGGAGAGAAATGACATACTAAAACCACAACACTAGACCCATGTGAAAGAAGAATTTGCTGAGAAAGAAATTACCACTTTACATTTTGTCAAGAGAATGGGTTTTAAACTTTGCCCCCAAAAATGCATGATTGATCTCATTGATTTTACTACTCTTTAATCTTGATATGCTACATTAAATATTGTATCATGCTTGAAGTCCTATTCCCACCTCCCTGTGGGCAATGTATTTTCAGTTTGGCAGGAATTAATTTTGAATACTGCTCAGGTGGCGCCCGAAGCCTTTTCTTATGGATTTTAGGACCACCAAGGGATCTTTGACGTGCGCAACTTGCACGTGGAACCTCTGAGATTTTTTCGCCCTTATCCGAGAAGGCTGGGTGTAGGGCCTTACCTACTTTAAGATCAGTGGTGTCGCTGAATGACAGCAGTAAGAAAGGGCCACGGAGTAGCAGTAGATAAGGCTGCAGAAAGAGTCAGGAGCCCCAGAGGAGGGGGAAAAGGTTGGGGGGGGGGGCTGAATGTAGAAACGAAAACAGACAACAGAACATCGTTAGAGAGACAGAAAGGAGGTGAAAGGAGAACATTTTAGATATGAAAATTTTCCATCGTTGTCAGTTTTCGAACCCGGGACCTATTAAATGAGAGGCGAATACTGTACCTCAAGACCACCAGGGCACCTGGGTCTGTTTTGAGGGGGAGATAATATCATAATTATCGTCGGTGTATCATGGATTGACTCAGAAAGAGTTAAAAGACACAACAAGGTAGATATTATGAAAATGTTGTTATGCTCCTGCGGCCCTAGTAACTGAACCCAAACCTATGTTGTCAAAACTGTCTTCTCCTCCGGGGAAAATAAGAGAATTTTGTGTGTTGGGGGGGGGGGGGGGGTTCAGATCTTGTCACAGACGTGACTGGCACTGTCACTGTTACTTTCAGGTGCCCCAGAGGAGTGGGGCAAAGAGTGGGGGGAGGGGGGGGGCTGAAAGTGGAAACGAAAGCAGACAACAGAACAGAGCTTGTTTTGAGCGGGGATTTGGGCTATACAATATTAAATGCTATCTATAACTAAACTGCTGAGGATTACTATTTTATGTGACATGTTTTCATGTTTAGATTTTATCGATTCAATAATATCACATGATACAGCTGGCTGGAGGTTTGAGGTTTGTTTTTTCCCTAAGGTAGCACGCTGACATTGAGTGCTTATGCCTTCATATTTCGGCCCTTCTTTTCCATTAAAAATACCTTCAAGATGTGAGTTTGAGGTCGTGCATGCAACACATTACGGTATCCGCTATTGGTAAGTGAAAAGTAAGGTTCTCCTGGGGTAACCTTAACAAGGGTTGAAAAAAAATGAGGAGAAAAGGGGAAAAAGGGGGGGGGGGCTCTAATCAAAACTGATCTCTTGTAGAATATGTCACAAGTAGCCATGGGGTGAGTGTGTGACAGAGCCGACCGTGCATCGAACGATGGCTCGGAAAGAGTTAAATATGATACTAACGACCTAATGTGAAAATGTTGTTATGCAGCCACGTTACTTAACCCACAGTTCATGGATATGAAAGTGACTCGCACTTTTCTACCTAGTAATAGTCTTGGGTGGCCCTAAATAGACTTGTAAAATGTAGGAGGGCGCAATATCAGATGAAACTGGAGAAGATGAACAATGTGGGGGCGAGAAACTGCTACATAAATGAACGGGACACACCCTTTTCTACAATCAGGCGAGAATCTGTTCGGCTCTGTAACTCTGCCAGTGTATACCACAAAGTTACAGAACTAGTTGGAGCTAAAATAGCCAGAGTTTGCTGGTCGTGAGTCAAGGAACATTTTTCCATTATACAAGAGACGTACAAGAATAACTGGCTATGTGACGACGAGAAATTCTGAATTTTAATTTTTTTTTTCAAACCGTGATGTGAACGGTCATGGAACAGTAAAATAAACACATTAAATTTCAATTGACTCTTTCAAATTTCTGACCTCGAATTGCAACAGTCATGTTGATTTGGTTTCTGCACTGTTCACCCTATTCTGTTTCGAAAAGAGTCCATATTTACGCCTACATCTTCGTGTTAAGTATTGATACATCTACGTGCCGGCTGGCACCTCCACTGATGCTGCCAGGTCCGTCTCATCCTTTGATTAGAGACGTACGGAATGCGATCAACTTCAAAACTCTATCAACAACAAGGATGTCTGCGACCACAGATGTTACTATGGCACATCAAGGTGTTCACAGCGAGTCGGCATCACGTAGGACCTCTACAGGTGGGCTGAGTCGAAATGTCGACACACGAAACCATCTTAAACACAGGGGAGGGACTTCACATAGGCTAAGACTAGTCCTGACTTGAGAGAACTTGGAAATGCTGAGGTCCAGTGAAAGAACCGACGCTTCAACTGTGGAAATATGAACACAGGATTTACTCCAAGGGGGACGAGGTGATCAATTAGGGAGCCAAGATTCTTGTAGAGAAATTAGATATACGGTCTATGGAGAATGTAGTTGTGAAGAGCTTTGCATGGTATACAATACATGTTGTCACGATTATGATTTGTCGTGTCCCAGTCACTGGAAACAGGGAAGGAAAACTCTGTCGGTCGAACTACTTACAGCTAAATCTGAGTGTAGAAAGAAAACAAACCTCAATACTATCATTGTCATTGGCTGTCCAAACAGCGGCAGGGACACAAAGCAAAATTCTACCTCTGGAGTCTTTCTACCTGTACCTGTCGTGGACATTTTCACGGGAGTTGTGTCCAAAACATATGAGACTTATCTCTGTTACGCCACAGACAGCTCGCTGCCTATTTTTTAGGAGGTACATATAGGGCGAGCCCTCAGTCCTGTTTGGACAATACAGAGCAATCGCTTGACTATGTAAGAAATGGGGCACTATACACTTTAGTACGACCTGAAGTTTTTTCCCCAAGCACCATTGTGAAGAACCTTCTAGAAAAGCTTATAGATTAAGGGGGTTTTCATTAACTTTCCAGGTGGGAAATAACGAACAACCGAATCTTCTCATCTCTCATTTGAAGGAGATCGGATCGCGTATCATGATGCGATGTAACTCGTCTAAAGGCTCGTCCTTCGAGCATTACGCTTGTGACGAGGGCGGTCAACTCAAGAATGGGCAATGCCTCTACACGACGTACGTCAAGATATCTGTTCATTCCTACTCTACGCCTCTCACCCAGGCAGAGGTTAGCGACTTGTCTAGCTATGTAAGTTGTATTTTCTATTCCGGGTTTGAACTTGTTGTAAAAGTTGATCTTCTACAGTTCTGAAACATGTCCAGATTCACCATGAGCCTGCGGGTGACCAGCCTGGCAAGAGCCGACCTCAAAGTGCACGCCATCGGAGATTTCGTCCTGGGCTACCAGTCACAGGACAGCCACGCTGAGAGGGCTGGCGGAGGCCCTGGGGCATCAATTGCCTGCTCCTGGGGACATGGAACACTCCACAGTGACGCATTCTTTCATGACTCCTCTCTCGGTCCTTCTAGAATCCGTGGCGCAGGACAAAACGGAATTTTGCGTGCAGATGTCGAACATAAGTCTGGAACTGGACAACGAGTGCTCGGGCGACTTCTCGAGTCTAGAGGGAAAAGCTCCAATCCTTTACACCAACTGCTGGCGCTCTCTTGCTAGTTCTACTCGCACCTCGATAACGGATGTAGGTCGACTTTGCAGTGCATTAGTTCTCGTTGAATATGTTATTATGTATTTGAGCTAGTGGCATAATAATATGGAAGCGGGGACGGGGGGTGGGGGTGACTTTCTGACTACTTAAGCCATATAAGGTGAAAGCAGACAACGTCAACTATGGTAAACGATTTCAATTCGGGGAAAGCAATAGAAAAACGAGGTCAAGATGGCAATCGTAGATGTCTTACGTAGCTTCAGACACAATTACACCAGTTAGATGCGAGCTTTTTCTCTCCTGCCTTTCGGAACCAACCAAAACTTAAAGGACTACGGCGTTTAAGTAAACAGATAATAAAAACGTCTCCGGGAGTCGAACTCAGCTCTGGCGACTTTTCGAGTCTAGAGGGAGGGAATCCAATGCTGCACACCTATTGCAGGCGCTCTCGCGCTAGTTACACTCGCATTTCAATAGCGCACTTGGGTCGACATTACTATGTATGAGCTCTAATTTAATCATATAAATATTTTGGTTGGGAGGAAGGCGGAGAGGGAGGGGTGAGGTTTTGAAATTTAAAAAACCAAGATACAAAACTAACTAGGGGTGTACGAGTACTCGGGTTCTCTCGAATACTCCAGTACTTAACTTTTACGAATACTCGATCGAAAAGTCTTAAATATCCGAACACTGGCTCGAGTTCAAAACCTACAAGTATTTGGGTGATAACACTAGTACTTATATCTTTGTTGATGATTTTTTTTTCATCGAGTACTAGTTTTCAGCAGAAACAAAGATTTCGAAATCTTTCTCGGTTTTGTTTATTGCTGTATTGTTGTTGTTTTTTCTTGTTTCTCCTTCTTCAAATCATTTCAGTAATATTAACATTTTTATATGTTGCTATCACCAGTGTCAACATTTCTTTTTTGTTTCCTTTTTTCAAATTGTTATTTTCATAAGTATTTAAAATTATTAATAATACATGGCATCTATATAGCGCATTTCCATAGTTTACAATGCTCAGTGCGCTTTACAAAAAGTGGCGTCTTGTTGGATGGGGCTTGTAGCTTCAGCCCCAACTGGTATTCTTCACCAAAAAGTTAGTTCTTCAATTTAACTAAAAACAAAACAAAACATCATTCAAACAGTTTTAAAGAGGCAAAACATATAATACGTTCCGATAAAAAAAGCGATACTCCACGTACGCCCAAACGAAACTTCTGAGGCATAACAACTGGAAAAGTGATTTAATTGGTCTGGGTGTCTACTAGAGAAGGAAATTGCCTTGCTTTGTCCCTTAAGCCGCGACGCTTAAATTCCCAAAAAACTGAAAATAACTGGGGTGTTGACCTTGCAAAGCTCAAGACTTAGACCGAGCAGCTGATGTTCTATTAAACTCGGCGGCTGAAGCTAAGAAACTATTTTTAATGGTCAAATGGTATAGGTTTAGCGCCCCTATCAACACTGTTATTGGAATCTTATCTTTGTCCTTCAATGCAACGATGTATCGTGGAAATTCGCTTCTGTTCATTATTACGTGAAGTTCAGCTCACTGCCAAGAGACTGTGGCCACATCAAACAGCAAAAGTTTTGCATCCTGTTGTGGATGGAAAGCAAAAGAAATATTTCAATCATCAAGAATGTTCAAGCAAAATAGTCATAGGCAAAGTTGCTAAAAAAAAACCGCGAAGAACACAAATCATGTGCTTATATAAAGATGCATTATAAGTGAATCTATTTTTTCTGGTTTCAAAAGTGAACTTGCCACTAACAAGATTACAATACTTTTGACTCTATTTATATTCAATAATAATAATAGACAGATATCATTTGTATAGTGCCAATTCCCGCTCAAGAGCAAGGTCTATGCGTTTCACAATCTATACCATAGACCTATAATTATAGGTCTATGATCTATACTATTAACCCAGCATATCTGAGAGCATTCTGAAACAACCTCGACTTCCTGAGAAGCATACAGTGCGAGTAACCAATTATAGGCGCTAAAACACTAACATACTGACAAGATCGTTCGCTGTCTATGGTCAGGTACCCATACCCACCTGGGTGAAGTGAGGAAAATTCATGTAAAGAATACATCGTCGGGCCCGCGGCACGAACCCCCGAACCAGTAACCTCACGATTACGAGTCCGGTAGTCTATCCACTAGGCCACCGACGCCATACGTTGTTAGCTTTTAAAAATAATATGCAGGTTTCACTGACTCTTCAGTCATTATGTATCCTTTGTAATCTGAAAGATCTCAATGTTTCGTCTCAGCAATCCCGACCCTCTTTACAACCTCCACCCCCCACTACCACCACCACCGAAACTACTTCATAAAACGAATATAAATTTTGAAAATCAAAGCATTCAAGGAATCATGATCATCCGGTACCTTGCCGACTGGCGTGGGCGTTCAAGGACCTCAACGTCACTCTGTCTTGCGTTGCAGCAATGGTGTCTGTTTTTCTTGCTGCTCCTAGACACGTAGTCATCTTGTCCAGTATCTTTTCCCTCTGTCTGCCTCTGCCTCTCTTTCAAGGGATACAAGCAAACAAAAAAAGCAGAGATTAAAATAATCCAAAGCCAATGACCGAAAAAGTTTGTGCGTGTGTTGACGACCCTGAGTCCAAAACACGCGACCCAGTATCTGCCTGCCTCGATCGCCCACACCCGCTTCCTAAATACCTTAAACGTCACGTCGAATTTTATGTTGGCTCATAATCTATTATATATTTGGCAACTTGAAACAAAGACACGTTTCTCGTTGGTTGATATGTCGAATTGAGGGATAGGCCAGAATTTTAAATAGGTTTTCCTATGTGTTTTTCAACAATTTATTGATTGGGCAGAAAGTTTGATTTATTTAAATTAGAAATTGGAACGGATCACAGGGGGGTGCGATGTGACGAAAAGGGAACGCTGACGAAATTCGAAACCCTACCCAATAGATAAACAAAGTTGGATTGGTGAATGGACAGTGAAATTAATAAATG
>NW_004797662.1:496284-499386 GCF_000002075.1 Aplysia californica
CCGTGTTTGAGTATGTGTCTGTTTGTTTTTGTAAGAGTGTGTGTATGCGTAAATGAACAAGGCGCTTACGTACATATACACCCTTCCATATCATTATCATCATCCGTTGCCTTGCCGACTGGGCGATCATGGACCTCCACTTCACTCTGTCTTGCGTTGCAGCAATATATACGTTTGCTGAGAACCCGTCTTTGCTCGGGGTAGGAGGAAAGGGATTGTTGGGGCAGAAGGAAATATGGTTAGTTTTCTGCTGAAAAATAAATATAAAAATTACAAATTTCAGAACAAAGAGACCTGTCCACTAATGAAACTCTTTAGATCAGAACAAACAAATAGGTACTCACATCCTCATTTTTAATACTGGGGTGATTATAGCACTTCTTCGTAGACAACATTTCAGGTTTGTGCCTTTGGCGACAAATTAAATACAGAATGCCTGTCTCCAGTTCTTGATATAACATTCCATGTGAAAATACTGACTGGTTCAGGTCAAGTCCAGTATAATTCAATGTTTGCCCTTGGGCTTTATTTATGGTTATTGAAAAACAGGGTCTGATGGGAAATTGCCTGTGTTTAAATTGGAAGGGTAAAACACACTGTCAAATAATAATTCAGCAGTCTCCACCATAGTTCCAAACACACTGAGAGCGATCACATCTAGATGAGCAATAAGGAATCGTGCCATTTCCGAACTGTAACAACATGTCGGCAAACAATCTTCTTTCCCCATTCCCTTTATGTTGCAGAACTCTAATGGGTGGTTGAAGGACGCCACTGGTAGGTCCTACTTTTTATTTTCTCCTCTGTTGTTTCTGTATGTTTGTCTTACTTTTTCTCAGCACTAAAAGACCATTATTGTGTCGATGTTCTTCTCTTTACTCAAACAAACAAACAAACAAACAAACAAAGCAGAACTCTTAAATTCGTCGTGAGGATGTAACTAGTCATATGCTTCCTTCATGGAGATTTCTTCAGGCAGGCATTCACAATGTTATGCAGATAGAATCGAGGTCTAGCAGGCGTTCCTTCCGTGCCCCAAATGATTTTCTGATCCTTATTTAGATGTCTAGATCTGGATCAAGTACAACACCCAAACGGACGGTCTGTAGATCTTATCACAAAACATAAATTTAATCCAGTTAGGTCCCTGGTAGCCCTACCTTCTGTGTCCCAAACAATTTTCTGATCTACATTTGATCTGGATCAAGTTCAACACATAAACAGACGATCTAGATCTGGGTTTTGCCTTCTTCTTCTTCTTCTTCTTCTATCCCGTGGTTGGGGCAATCGTTGGGGCACCACTGCATTGGAAAATCAGCTCTCGCCATCTATTTTTGTCCTCTGCTCTCCTCAGATTGTCACCCATCGTCTTTCCTGTCCACTCTTTAATGTTGTCCTCCCATCTCCTTCTCTGCCTTCCTCTCTTTCTCTTTCCTTGTACGGTTCCTTGCAGGGTTGTTTTGGCAAGTCCTGTGGATCTTGTGACATGCCCATACCATTTTAGTTTTCGTCTTTTCACTGTGGTCAGTAGATCTTCATATTGTCCCACTGCGTTGGCGATTCTCTTTGGTTTTGCCTTACGCCATTACAAAAAAGCACTAAGAAAATAATAATCCACGAAAAGGCAGCTATACTGTAAAAGGAACACATCGACATCTTCAAAATCACAGAAGCAGTGTCTAGCTGTAAAGCCAAGGCAGAAAGATCACTTCCGGCACCTCCACTTTGAAGGACAGCTACGCAGATTTGTTTCGTTTCTCAGTGGAATAATCACAAAGGCCCAAAAAGGAGAGCAACTTTTTGTCAAATATATTTGTCTAAATTCAGGAAATGATTAAATAAAAAAATCTGGCTCCGTCATGGGGACCTATCTATCTTTTTGCAGGTACTTGCCAACTTTCAACTCTGTAGCTGTCGTAGTTTTATGGGAAAAGTGACATATTATGAGTTTCTAAGTTGCCAAATATATATACTTTATTGCTTCCAGTGGGGGGAATTATGGTCACATTGGCAAACATACATACACAATTACATAATATTCAAATACAAATTTACGTACAAATAAATCAGAATGCACAATATTACACTAGTGCAGACAAGTTTACACGAATGTCACTGCTGGTCTTCATTGTGCATCGTTCTGGGTTTTTTTTTTAGCGAGGATTATTTATCGTGTCTTGCTCAAGAACGCACCCAAGTGAACACTCATCTAAAACCCATTTCAGTGACACTTTCTTGACTTATTTGTAAGTCCGAACTCACTAACCATCTTGACCTTCACCAAAAGTGGACATTGCCCTAATTATAGGATAAGTTTTGTTTCATTGTTATATTTGTTTGGTTATAGAGAAGACTCTCCTTGTCTTTTAAAGAAACTGAACAAGCGGCAAAACCTTTACCTTCGATTTTCTCAAAACAGCAGTTTTCGGGATAGCCCCATTGTGCTTAAAAGCGACCATATGACATTGACAATATTATTATGTATGCCCCCTTCCTGTGGCACCTGGAATATAAATAGACAGGGTAAAAGATAAGGACAGCAATAAAATAGATCTATACCAAGATGTCTCGTCCATGATTGCAGTCAAAGTGGCATGTAAGACCAAAATCTGTTTATAGCTAACAATCATAAGGAACTGACACAAAGAATGTTTAAAGAAACCTTGTTTTATGATGCCACTAGCGCAGCCCCAAGCCTGAAGAGGGTCTATTTTTATTTACAATTCTAACTTAATCTACCTGCTGTAAAAACATAAGAAAAGCATTGAGTATCGATAACGTGATCAATATATATTACAAAGATGAAAAATTTACTTCGCCCAGTCGCTATTATTACCCAGAAGAGCTTTTTCGTAATTTTAAAAAAAAAAAAAAAATTTTTTTTTGGGGGGGGGAGGGGCAGGGGATGTTAAAATTTAAAGATGGCAAATATGCAGTGGTTCTTCCCAGGTCCTCCACTTCCTTTCTTTTTTTCTTTTTCACTTTCTTCTTTCCTTTCTTTCTTTCTTTCTTTCCTTTCGTTCTTTCTGTCTTTCTTTACTTTGTTTCATTATTTTCATTATTCTCTTTTTTGCCCCCCTCCACCTCCTTTACACACACACA
>NW_004797662.1:501906-503985 GCF_000002075.1 Aplysia californica
ACAAACGCATTTGCTTTCAGGTGACGTGTCGTGCGATCAACCCGACCCGACCCGATCCTATCTGCAATAGGCACCCAGTATTAGGCACTATTTTTACCTATCTGGGTTGCGCGTTTCTAAAATCGCTCCAGAACCAAACAAAAGTTAGGGGTCCACAAAACTTCCCCAAGCATTTGTCTTTACAAGTATAAAGTGAAAACATGATTAAAATAGATGTGCTCTGTGTCATGAGACTCTAGTAATAATAAGAATAGATTTTGTCCATTGATCTAATTTTATTTTGTTTGTTTGTTTTGTTTGATTTTCTTTTGAATCAGATGAACCTGGTCGTGACTTAGAGAATCAAACACGTTTCATTTTTTAGGATTTTCATCAAGCTTTCCCAAAATACATTGTAGTAGCTTTTGCTTTTTCATGCAGGAAAATCTGGTCGCCCTCAAATGTTCCAAAGTGAGTCAATTTTTCGGTTTTAACAAAACACCGGTGATGTACATTGGGTGTTTTGCATTGCACAACGCTAAAAGTGTTCCATGGATTATGCGCTATATAAATTCACATAATAATAAAACTAAAAACTTTTTTTAAAAAAAGGTAGAACTTTTTTCGACAGCTCGGTATGAAATTGACCCCATTTAAATCTGGTCTAAAACACATTTATTTAAATCTCATTCTATCAACTAGTTTGATTCTTCTTTGAACATCAAGTTTGATCAGTCGCCATAATAATTGCATTTTGTGTATGTGTTTTATAATCAAGCACTCAGGCTATAAAGGAAGAGGAAGTCCACACAAAAGGTGGACCGGGGGTTTCAAGGAAATATTAGTAGTTATTTATCTCCAACATCTGCTCTGAAATGACACCCATTGAGATGTACAGTCACTTCTTCAACCCCCCACAATATCCCCCATAGCGACCCCAACAATATCCCCTACAGCAGCCACCCACCCACACATACACACGCACAAACACACACAAACACTTCAATATGAATTGATCACACAAACTGAAAAGGGGTTAGAATACGTAGGAGCAATGTAAATGACCGACCAGGTTGCTAAAAAATAAAGGTTATTTTTGTGTGTTACTCTAAACTTACATACTTTACTTTGTCCGTCCTCTTGTACCTCTAGGGCGCCGGGGAAAGAAAGAGCAAGTTTGATGGCCTGGCTGGGTGGGATATTGTATGTTCCCAGGGTATCCTTCACACCCTGGATCCAGGTCTTTCTTGGTCTTCCTCTTGCCTTGTACCCTGATACTTTCCTGTAGTAGGCCTTACTGGCAAGCTGGTGAGGTGCCATACATGTGAGATATCCAAACCACCTGATCGTTTGCCTTCGAATGTAGTGGAGGACACGTTTTGTTCCCACCATTTCTCTGATCTTGTTTCTGACCAAGTCTATTCTGGTTTTGTTAACGGTGGTTATCTTACGTTCCAGACTTTTGGTCAGGGTCAATGTCTGGCACTGTCAATGTAGGGATGAAAATAGAGTCAATGAGCTTGGCTTTTGTCTCAATGGGGATGTTAGGGTGTTTGGGGAGTAGGGCACGCTGGTAGCTGACGCTGATAGCCTTTTGTACTCTCGTCTCAATTCTTCTGTTTGAGACGTCCGTCTTCGGAAAGGATGCTTCCAAGATACTTGAACTAGCTGACTTGTTTCAGCGGATTTTCGTCGTTGGTGATGTTAAGGTTGCCAGGTGTTCTGCTGATTTTCATCGCCTCCGTTTTGCTTTTACCGATTTTCATGTTGAACATTTCACTTTGTGTATTCAGCCTGTCTGTGTGGTTACTCTAAACAGCACTGTTTAATCGTAATATAAAGATGTTTAAATAACGCTAAATTTCTTCCAAATGAAACACACTTACGAACTACCCTTTTGTCCTCAATATTTAAAATGATGCGCCTAACAATGAGTAATAACAATTGCGCTAGAACTCAAAAAACACATTAGGCACACCCACACATTCACTCGATACCACACACACACACACACACAAACAAACAACTACACTTACTATCTCATACAATCGTGCACACAGATAGACAGCAGACACACACACATACACACACACACACATA
>NW_004797662.1:505649-509322 GCF_000002075.1 Aplysia californica
GGGTGTGTTGGTATTGGGATTCGGGAGGAGAGAGGGTGGGGTGGTTATGGGAGGTTCCCATGACACTCACATCTTTTCATACCTCTTTTTAAAAGTTCTGTAGGCCCTATACGCTTTGATTCGGTCAATAAGAAATAAACCACCTCGTAGATAAAGTGCTGATGAAGAAATAAAGGTGTTTTTTTTTTCTTCTTTTAAAAAAAAAGCCCATGTCTCTATCTCTATCTATTTAATAATACATTTATTTGTAGATCTAGTTGTAGAAAGAACGCGTATTATTGTAATTTAGTAATTTAGATATAGTACGCCACGCCCCCATGTAAAAAAAAATCAACAAGAACCAAGCCTCGCCTGTCGCGTATGAGAGAGAGAGAAAACATGCCTAGCCCATTGCTTTAGCATGAACTTCTTCACACAACTTGCCACAAAAAACATGGCGGACGCCGCTGTCAAATGTGGCCATCGCGCAGCAAGGCGAGAGAGGGGTGTACTGTATCTAGTGACTATAGTATACATCTATGACCCACTCGCACACTCACAAATACCAACAATAGCAATACTTATTATCTCATATAAATACAAACAACTACACTTACTATCTGGGGGCTCTCGTGGCCTAGAGGTTAAGGTGTTGGCCTCTCATTCAAAAGTCCCGGGTTCGAATCCGGGTAGCGCCGAAAACTTTTTTTCTCTAGATTTGTCTCCTTTCACCTCATTTCCTGCTCTCTGGCAATGTTCTGTCGTCTGTTTTCGTCTCCTCTTTCTGCCCCCACCCCTTCACCTCCTTTGCTCCTTCTTCTGGGATCCTGATTCTTTCTGCAGCCTTTCTTCTGCCTCTCCTTCGCTTCCTTTTACTGCTGTCTTTCAGCCACACCGCTGATCTTCTGGTAGGAAAGATCTACACCTAGCCTTCTAGGACAAGGGCGAAAAATCTCGGATGGCCCGTATGCAAGTTGCGTATGTTAAAGATCCCTTGGAGGTCTAAAATCGATAAGAGTAGGCTTCGGACGCCACCTGGGCAAAATTCAAAATTTCCGACCTACTGAAAATATTAGGTGCCGCGCGCTCATACAACCTTATTATGCAGTTGCGAGCGCCGTAAAACACTTTACAAAAAAAAACAACTTACTATCTCTTACAATCGTGTGTAGAGATAGACAGACAGACAGACATACACACACACACACACACACACACACACACACACACACACACACACATACACACACGTTGAAATTCAGGAAGTATGCCTCTCCTCGTGTTCATTCAGAAATATCTTGGATAAAAGTAAACTTGAACCCTCAATGAGCTACTTACTTGACCTTCTACATACATCCAGGGTATCCACTGTCTGTGAGGCGACATGTTGAGTCGCCGTGACGTAATTCACGAAGATAGTTTCGTACGAGTTTTACGGCACTTGCAACACGATAAGGTCATATAAGTGCCGTGGAATACATGCGTTACAAGAGAGTAACATACTCGTACACAAAAAAGAAGGAGGAGAGATAAGGACGACACATGTTTGATAGGAAAGAAGGAGCAAACCACACCAGAGCACCCGTCAACCCCTCACATTCACGAAGATGCTTTTGACTTATGATATAAAATTTAGAGAAGGTGGTTCAGATTGAGTTTTTCCGTCTCGTGTAGCAGTACACTGTATCTAACAGATACATTTTGAGGTCACCTTGTGTGGCGTCGGGGGCCTTGTGGTTATACGAGGTGCCCACTACGGATGGGATCGGCCGATCGGGTCGATCGCCCGACTCGATCGCCTAAAAAACAAACATGTTTGTTTTCAAGGCGATCGAGTCGGGCTATCCAGCTGCAGTGTGCACCTTATTTTAGGCTACCGGACCCGTAATCGTGAGGTTACGGGTTCGGGGGTTCGAGCTGCCAGTCCGACGTTGTGTCCTTTGGAAAGGCACTTTACAGAAATTTTCCTCACTTCACCCAGGTGGGAATGGGTGCCCGGCCATAGACAGCGAAAGATCTTGTCAGTATGTTAGCGTTTTAGCGTCTATAAATGGCTGCTTGCACTGTATGCTTCTCAGGAAGTTGAGGTTGTTTCAGAATGCTCTCAGGTCTGCTAAGGTGATAGTATAGATTGGGAAGCGCGTAGAGCTTGCTGTTGAGCGGGGATTTGCGCTATAATGCTCTCTATTATTATTTTTTTTTCTCTTTCCAAAAATTTCTGCTGGAATTCAGTGACATAATAATTATCATTTCTACTGACTTGTTTCTCAAATTAACACACGAATGTGTCTATTGTGTAGCAGATGGGCACTCCGCCGTCGCAAATAGGAGACCCGAGTTTGATTAACGAGCGGTAGGAATTTTCTCGATCTTCTTGCTGGGATGTTGTATCCCTCTCAGCCCGGGGTGGCCCTGGCGAGCATGTTTAGTTAGTTTAGTAGGAGTTTTACGGCGCTCCCAACTGCATAAGGTCATATGAGCGCTCGGAACACTTGTTGGACACATTCACTAGATCTACTATTCACAGCACAGCTTTGTTTAGATCAAAATTTCGATTGAAATGCTAAAAAATGTTGTTGTAAAATCTCGATTTTATATAACACTTAATTTATTATTTTTAAATGACGCTGTCTATAATTTGTTTTAAAGACCAATGGCCTTTATAAAGTCGACAGTTCTGTTGGGATCAACGGAAAAGAACAGATCTTGCAATGTTTTGCATTTAAAATACTTCCTTCGGGTCTCTCCGAAGTCTAAACATTCTGTTAAAATGTGTCTAATGGTAAAAACGGTACTACATCCGACACAGAACAGTTTTTCATCTCCCTGTAGGAGGTATGTATGTGTCAAGGAGGTGTTTCCGATGCTTAATAGAGGAAAAATGACTTCTTCTCTTCTGGAGAAGCCCTAAAGTTTTCGTGGACTCAGTTTGGGCATGATTTTGTATAGTTTGTTGTCGGTTTGTTTCTTCCATTGTGTCTCCCACAGATTGGGGGTGTGTTTTTTACTTTATTTTAAAGTCAGTCTTTGGGAGAGTGCTGGTCGCTGATCCCAACACAAGGGACAAGGATTCCTTCGCCAGGAGATCTACCTGCTCGTTTCCTCTGATGCCCACATGGCTGCAAGCATGTTTGAAGACTGTCTCATGATTTTAATTGTTAGGGGGTGGGCATAAAAAGACCCGAGCAAAAAAAACACCCCAACAACATAAAGGCTTTATAGCACCATGATTCCAATTATGCCTTTGTCTCATTCACACTTATGGAAAGAGCAGGGGTAGGGGGCGGTATGTGTGGGTGGGCAGGAAGGGGTGTGGGGGGTGGGGACGTTACTAATCGCTCTGTTCTTGTCTGAAAGGTCAACACCCTACATGAGTCAAGTAGAACTTTTCCTACGTGGTCTTTGCTAAACCGGATCTTTGGTAGACAGACAGGCACGATAGCGTCTGTACACACAAATCATGTCACCCCCTAGGTCGGTGTTCGGTCAAAGGCTAGGTGCAGCTTCTGCGCTAGATATTATTTCATACATGTACATATATGTGCAAAATACTATGTTTTATGCACACACGTGTCCATTAACTTTAAGGCGTAACATTCTTTTTATTAATGTAATGCGCATTGAGTATTTTTTATAAAATGGAAACGCGCAGCATAAATGCTATTTGCATCATTATTATTACTATTATTATTAT
>NW_004797662.1:510030-511128 GCF_000002075.1 Aplysia californica
TAATAATAATAATAATAACAGATAGCTTTTGTATAGTGCAAATCCCCATTCAACAGCAAGATCTATGCGTTTCGCAATCTATACTATTACCCCAGCAGACCTGAGACCATTCTGAAACAACTTCAATTTCCTGGGAAGCTTACAGGGCAAGCAACCATTTTTAGGCGCTAAAACACTCACATACTGACAAGATATTTCGCTGTCTATGGCCGGGTACCCATTCTCACCTGGGTGAAATTAGGAAAATTCATGTAAAGTGCCTTTTCCATGGATACAACGTCGGGCCCACTGCTCGAACCATCGAACCCGCAACCTTATGATTACGAGTCTGGTGGCCTAACTTATACACTGATATTTTTTAATCGGGGAAATGCTCTTTTACTCCCTGGCCTGTTTCATACTCCCCAGTCTTTGACCTGGCAAGGGAGGCTTTAGAAAGAAATGTATTTATTTTTTGGTGGGTGTTTTACGGCGCTCGCAACTGCATAAGGTAATGCTCCAGTAGCTAAGTAGGTAGTGAGCTTAGACTCAAGTAATGTCAAAAAAGTGTCGGTGACACGGGGATCAGATGGGTGGTCACTGGGGTGTGTCCTTGAGAAAGACACGACAACCCTAGCTCAAAATACAGGGCGCTTTACAGTGGCGACCGACAGTGGCATGGTTATAAAATGTTCTGTATTTGTGTAATATCGTGTATTTATGTACGTATTTATGCATGTATTTTTGAATGTTCTTATTTATCATTATGTATTTATGTATGTATATATATATATGTTTGCCATTGTAAACCAAAGTGCCCTTCTGGGACAAATAAAAGGGTAATTTATTGTATTTATTTATTATTTAATATGAGTGCGTCAGACACATGAAACATTTTCAGTTGGTAGGAAATTTTGAATTTTGCCCGCGAGTCGACCGAAGCCTACTCTTATCGATTTTGGACCACCGTGGGATCGGAGGTATGAATGATCAGAGCAGTAACATGAAGAACGTTCGAGAACAAGAGACTCGGGACAAAATAACTGTATAGATGTTTGATAAAACTTTGACGCCTACCTCAAATACAGCGGCTCTATTTTGAAAATTTTGGATTGTGGG
>NW_004797662.1:511381-518583 GCF_000002075.1 Aplysia californica
CCCCCCCGCACACACACACCTTTAAAAAAAGACAGGGTGTTCTAAACATGGGTTGTTTTGGGGAGTTTTTAATGCTCTCCCTCCCTTTGGCTCAGTCCCATTGGAGCTATGCGTTAAATCCGGAGATCACGCCTCTTAACCCTCTATAAATAGCTTTACAGTGGTGAAAGGGACGTTGTATAAATACAATTTCGCAATTTTCAGAGTTTAAAAAGAATGCACACAAGACTCTCCCCACACGGGAATCGAACTCACGCCAACCGCGTGCGACGGTAAAGCGCGTAACCTCTGTGCCATAGAAGCTAGTGTGACCCATACATCGCTACCTCAGAATTACAAAGATTTATCTGACATTTTTGGATGTTTTGAGTGACTAAGACCATGAACTCAGAAACCAAAATAATATGTTCTATCTGCTCTATCAAAACCGTTAGATTATTCGGAGTCGTTATAGAGATATTCAGGGAATTGCATATGCAAAAGCTTGACATGTTATGAATGTTCCAAATTATTGACCCCAAATTTCTCCTAGCTAGGCACTGGGCCGATAGAACTTTGTAATTCTATGGTAGTGACGAGTGTGTGGCTAGAGAGAGAGAGAGAGAGAGAGAGAGAGAGAGACGAGGGGGGGGGGACCCTGGATGTGCTGAGTGGAGGTTAAAAAAAAAGTTATGAAAAGAGGGCTCACGTTTACTTCCCAATGTGGCTGCTCTATACAAATTCCCGACGACCTAACCAGCAGTACGTTCCGTTAGCTAAAATATTCACACTCATAAGATAAATGTCTGATTCACTTTAGTCATTTTGAGAAAATAGAAAAAAACCCCGTTTCTTTCGAACAAGTGACTCTGAGAAACCTTAGAATTTTGGCAGGCTTACACTCAAGTGGTTTTATATAAGGATTATTCTTCTGTCCAAGAGAACTAGATCTATATTACCAAGCTGGCTCTGCTCTTCGTTTCAGAACCAAAAACTCCAAAACTGGCCAAAAATGACTTAGGCAACTATCTTATGAATGTGACAAAATGCTATCAGGACGGACTTGAATGTGAGTGGATTTAGTTCCGTCATCAAGCAAGGCTTTATTTCTTGGATTATTAGGTGGAGGGAGGAGTGGGATGTCTCTTAACACCATCTGCTCAGTTTTACTGGCTTGAGAGAAGAATGTCAAATTGGAAGCTCCACCTATTTCACAAAACATTACAATGCTGAAAATGGAGCAATGCATGTTCTTTTTATAAATTGTAATGACAGATCTTTTCTGCCCCTATCGACACAATTTAGACCACTTACAATGTAGGCTGCTTCGACCCTGCCTGTCAAGGCCAATCCGTGCCGAGAGGGATACAACGTCCCAGAAGACAGACCGGGATACTCGATGAAAAAGAAACATCACACTAGGATCGAACTCGTCTGTTCTGTGTGCGATAGCATAGCACCCTACCGCTACACCACAGATATCTACAATGGACTATTAAGCTCATAATATACTAAGCAATAGACCGATGCAATTAACCCAAAACATCCCACGTGAGAATAACAGCAACAAGACGACTATTCGAGGTTTTTATATTGTGTTTATTTCTTTTATAAATTACAAAATGTTCAGCAAGCATAAGAAAAACATGCATCACGAAATGAAATACAAATAGTAATAAACAAACGAAAAAGTAACAACAAAAAAAAGGAAAGAAAAAAGAAATCCAGCGTCACATAATAAGACACAGTAGGTGTAATAGAAAGCAGTGTGGAACAAAATATTTACAAAATTAGAACCCCCATTTCCCGTTAATTACTAGACAATATTATGTACTCCAAATGACATTACATAAAATGTGAGGCAGCGTGGTGGAATCAGGCTCTCGTCAAAATAATGAAATTGAAGAAAACAGCAGTTTTCTCCCCGCTTAGCAATATTTATCAATTTCTTTTTGGCTCAACACCTTTTATGTCCATTTACAAACATATTTATTTGAGGATTTCACCGAAAAACGTTGATTAAAGGCACAAAAATATAAATTTACAGTTTCCATGGACTTTTGAATTTCCCTAGCTTTGGCGACCATTTTCTCTCTAATTTTACCCCATAAACCAGGTGATCCCCACCTCCTTCAATCCAAAATATCTCCACTTCTATTGAAGATGGATGGGTAATTTTTAAAATTGAAAGCAAGACAAATGAACAAGCTTTAAGATGATACCAATAACTCAATATGTCCCAAATCTGACGAGAGCCGATTCCACCACGCTGCATCACAATAATCGTATGCAAGTAACTGTCGTCGTCAGCGGAGATTGCTATGCGTGGACAAACCAGCATCTCATGGAGACAACTAGCAGGAAGACCCTGGGGTGGACGCTGGAAAGGAGAGATGAGCAGCTATGGACATGTGCCGCCTGCTATGATTCTACCTCTAGATCCAAGCAAGTCCGAGTGTGGACGAAAATAATGCACTAATGACCTGATACAACAATAGAACCTATATATCAAAATATCTCGCACTTCAGAAGTAAGAGCTAAGAAAGAAACATATGCTTTTAACTAGATTAAAATAGTAAGGGCTGCAGATGTTGAAATCTTGGTTTGATAAGAGAAAATTGTACCCATTGGAAGGAAGTCGTAGCACCTTTCCTTATTCTCTGACATTCCTCTGAGTTGTCTCAACATTGCATACTCATATGTAGTGAAAAGTAATCTTGATAGACATAAATAACACATAATAGGTCTATCATAATTGTTATTGAACCTTAAAACATAACAGTAAAACCCTATCACAATTATCATTTAAACCTTAAAACATAACAGTACAACCCTATCAGGATTATTACTAAACCTTAAAACATTACAACAATATCTCAATTATTATTAAATCTTAAAACATAACAGTAAAACCCTATCACCATTATTTTTTAAACCTTTTAACATAACATTACAACCCTTCACAATTATTATTAAGCCTTAAAACATAACTGTACAATCCTCTCACATTATTATTGAACCTTAAAACATTACAGTAAAACCCTATCACAATTATTTTTAAACCTTAAAACAAAACATTACAACAATATCACCATTATTTTTAAACTTTATAACATAACAAAATAACCCTATCACAACTATTAAAAAAACACCTTAAAACATAACAGTATAACCCCCGTAGGTTCACAACTGACCCCCAACAATGTTCCCCGTGGTGCAGGGCTGTTTTTGAGTTACGCTGTTGGTGTCTTGCAAAACACAGGACACGACGTTCCTGTTGTTGCACAATCAGAAACTGCTTTCACACACACATTGCTGAATATTATGAACTTGATATTGTCAAGAATCTTTGTGTGAACATACGATGTGGAACGAAGACAGTCAAATAAAACATGAAGTATCACACACCATCTAAAAATTACATTCAAAACCAAAAATAGCTTTGCGCAGACCTTCAAGGGTAAGCCATGAGGATTTATTATCACTATCATTATTTTTTAAACTACATCAATAGAGAAGTGAACTGACATTGTTTCAATAAAACTTTCATAATTAAAAAAAATGCTGCCCTCAGGTACTTTCAGACATGGCCACTAGATGTTATCCTTGTCTGACAGTTTCCATCTCTTGCTTGGATGCCTTCCTCTCTCGCCTCGTCCTTTTCTTCTCCACCCTCTTCATCACACGACCGAGCCATCTGTAGACACGGGGAGGTAACTCCATATCGTCATCGGTGTCGTCAGTGGGTGATCTCCCGTCCCAGTCGTAGAGCAGCTCTCTGGCGAAACGCCGGAACGCAGGAGAACGAGGCTGAGGGAGGAAAGGACAAAACAACGTTATAGTTACATTGTCTGTTGTAAGAAACGTACATCATAATGTTGAGCTGTCCGTAATTACAGTGAGCAAATGAAAAAGAGGCGAGGGAGAGAGAGAGAGAGAGAGAGAGAGAGAGAGTGAGAGAGAGAGAGAGAGAGATGAAAGAGAGACGGAGAGATAGACACATAAACATAGCCACAGAGACAGACAGAGAAGCAAAGAGACAGATAGACAGAGACAGAGATTAAGAGAGAGAGAGAGAGAGTGAGAGAGAGAGAGAGAGAGAGAGAGAGAGAGAGAGAGAGATGAAAGAGAGACGGAGAGATAGACACATAAACATAGCCACAGAGACAGACAGAGAAGCAAAGAGACAGATAGACAGAGACAGAGATTAAGAGAGAGAGAGAGAGAGAGAGAGAGAGAGAGAGAGAGAGAGAGAGAGAGAGAGAGAGAGAGAGAGAGAGAGAGAGAGAGAGGGGGAGAAGGGGGGGGGGCAACATCCATAGATTCTCAATCTTGACTGTAGTGTAAGCCTACATGTATGCCAAAACAAGATACAGCTTTTGGTGGGAATTAAGGAATGCACCAGGCGTTCTTAAACGTCAGTTATTTGAGGAGCCTTCACAGCTTCCAATTCATTAGACTCAGTCATGTCGGAGATGGACATTAAATCTGAAGTCCCGCCTCTTCTATAACCTTCCAGCGTTCAAAGTGGCTTTAAAATTACTTACGATATAGCTATCTATACAGACGAATTCGTCCAAGATGGTCATCCATAGTCGGAGAGAAGAAGTTGACGCTTTAGACAAGTCTATGTGGACGACCTAGAATGTGTCATTATAACACTTTAAAAACCCAGGAAGGGGTTGGAGGTGTGGGCGGGGGCAGAAAGTGTTTATTTGTACAGATGTTTGTCTTGGACAGGTGGCCGTTAGGGTACAATTAATTGTCCTGGCTTCTCAGGTCCAGACAACACGGTTTGTAGTGGTGAAAATTGTTATTACAAACATATATTGATAAACATCCCCTTGGCTACGACACGAGGACCCCGACGTAGTCAACAGTACTAAGACGTCACTCACACTGTTTCTGGCCAACATGTTGGCACGGTCCGGAAGATTGACACGTCCGGCGGTCACGGCAAACTGATAATCACTCTGTGAGATATCCCGCTCCAGCCTGAGACGTTTCATCGAGGACTCCATGACCTCTACGCCTGTGTCGGGGTCAGAGGTCAAAGTGGCTGCCCCTAGCTCCTCCTCTTCCCCGCTGCTGTTGTTGGGACACAGAGGGTCAAGGTCATAGGATGCGACCTGTTGCAGCTGCCATTTCTTCTTGAAAACCCGTAGCCAGCGTCGGTATCGTTCCTCCTCCTCCTCCTCCTCCTCCCCCCTCTCCCCTCTGCTCTGTGCCGGGCGGTGACTGTAGTGTCTGTACAGGTAACGCTTGACCCAGTCTCGGAACTCCCGGGGTACCAGCTCCTGTGGACACACAGTGGACAGTACATGGTCAGCTGGTTTCTCTTTCTGGGTAAAGACACATCTAAACAATAACAATCATTCAGCGAGGAGAAAAAGAAAGAAAAAAACCTTCAGACCAAAAAAAAAAACAGTGGCAAAGAAAAAAGAAGTGAGTCCTACAAATGGCTCTTTCCAACCACTACCAGCACGACGTCATCTTGTTTATTTGAGGAAAAAAGGGCGCATTGTTTCAAAGACGATCAATCACTGCAGGAAAACGGCAAGGCATCCAGACAGAAAGAACAGAGAGGAAAGGAAAAAAGAAGTAAGGCCGACCAGTGGCGCCATCCAACCACCCTCAATGTGGTTAGAGTTGTCCATCCCAGCAGAGAAAAGAGTAGGAAAACCATGACCGGTGGTGTCTGTTTCAGATCTGGCACTTGAAGAAGAAGAAGAAGAAGAAGAAGAAGAAGAAGAAGAAGAAGAAGAAGAAGATGAAGAAGAAGAAGATGAAGAAGAAGAAGGCAACTGCTGACAAAGTGATAACAGCTATCGTGTGGGTCTTCAGGGAGGTCTCCTATTTAATGTCAAGTCTACCAAGGCCAATGACAGCTGCTGCAGTTTGACATTTTAAAAAATAATAATAAAAAAGAATTAATAAGGTGGCTGTGTACACGACTGTCGTGTGCATATGGTTAGTGAAGGAGGTATTCTGTGGTTCGCCAAGTTGTTCCAGCTCAGAAACAGCTGCGGCAGTTCAATTTTAAGTCATGGGGTGATTGAGTGACTGACACAGGTGGTTTCTTCACGTATTTTTGACGTATTGGGGTTGCGAAATTAGCTACCCCACGTACTCTCCCCTGCATAGCACAGATTCTCTCGAAAGAAATGTGAGTGAAATCGTGGTGAAAACAGCGCTCGTCAAAATTATGAAATTGAAGAAACCATCATTTTTTTCTGCTGGTGTGGCAATTTCATTGAATTGTTGTTGTTGTTACCATTGTTGTTTTTGTTTTTGTTTTTATTGTTGTTGTTGTGTTGTTGTTGTTGTTTGGTTTTTTTTTATTTGGTTCATTACCTTCGGTGTGGATTTTACTGAGAAACGTTGGTCAAAAGTACAAGAATGTAAACTTTCTGTTTCAATGGACTCTCAAGCTATAGAAGTCATCAAACTTTGACAGCCATTTTTTTGGTGCTAATTTTACCTCTCAAACCAGTCGACCCCCACCTCCTTCAATAGCCAATACCTTGACTTGTACAAAAGATAAAGGAAAATATTTTCCATCAAAAGCAAGGCAGGTGGACAGGTTTTAAGGTAATACCAATAGATCTAACCCCATACGCCCCTAAATTGAGGATCGTTTGATTCCAAACGCGTCGTGAAAGAAACCATGTTGTGCTTGTGTAAATGACACCGCTTGTTTCTTTTCACATTATTGCCACGGGGTACCGCACGGTTGTTGTGAAATTAGCTACCCCACGAACTCTTTGCTATAGTATGGCACAACTCTCTTCTAAAAAGAAATACAGAATTGAAAATAGACGGCAAGCTGTTCGACTGCTCCAAGCCCCGAAAATATTTTTTTTAAACAGGAGAGAGAAACAACGATTCATTTTTTTAAAACAATAGTACCTATATTGTGTATATTTTGTGCCTTTTTCCAACATGCAGAATTTGAATTCCCCGAAACGTTTCTTGAGCACATGCAACCGATAGTTCGGAAACTGCAATTTTGAAAGAAAAAAAACCTTATCTAAACGACTTAAGCTTAATACATCCCAAAAGCTGACCGACGAAATGTTTTATGTTCCAATTGGTATAATTAACCTACACTATGAACGAGGCTGCTTGGACCCGGGTTAAAAGGGGAGGAACAGACAGACAGACAGGCAGACAGACAGACAGACAGACAGACAGACAGACAGACAGACAGACAGACAGACAG
>NW_004797662.1:518683-520843 GCF_000002075.1 Aplysia californica
AGAGAGAGAGAGAGAGAGAGAGAGACAGAGAGAGACAGAGAGAGAGAGAGAGAGAGAGAGAGAGAGACAGACAGACAGACAGACAGACAGACAGACTAGCAGACAGACAAAACAGACAGACAGACAAAACAGACAGACAGAAAGGCAGGCAGACAAACAGACAGACAGAAATGAATTTTCTCCTAAATTCGAAGGAAGAACTAGGCGCTTGTTGTATGACTCTGTCTAATAGCAAATCATTTTTAAAAAAGATAATTTAAATATGCTTTTTTTCCTTTTCGCAGGTAAAAAGAAACAAGCAGAATGATACTTCCTAGACAGACAGACAGACAGACAGACAGACAGACAGACAGACAGACAGACAGACAGACAAACAGACAGACAGAAATGCTCGCGCATAGACCCCCCCCCTCCCTCCTCTAATCGAACTTGTAACTTTTGTGTGCCGACTCTGGTAGTACAACTCCGACATAGAAGAAGAAAAAAAAAAGATAGTAATTTTTTCTCTATTCTATTATCCTCTATCACAGCTGTTCGCATGGTTAGCTCAGTCGGTATCGGCTGAATTGCGGTGCTGGTGAGCCTGGTTTTCGGTCCATTACCTGTCTTGTTTTTTTCTTGTGTTGTATGAAGAGTTATTGTGACGTTATTTCTGCTCTACACTGTTCTAGATAGACGTTACATCTGTCCATTCATTCTGACTCTTTCAATTTTATCTTAATAAATGGCCCGGGGCTCTCTCTCTGTAAGCAAACTGTGGACAAGATGCAATATACCCTTGTTGTGCTGAATAGAGGTTAAAACCTCAATCTACCAAACTGTCAAACCCACCTTCAGCTGTCCCCTCCTCATTTCTGGAACGTCCACTTTGTTCTGGTCCACCTGACCCGTCCTCACGTGCCACCTGGGCAGAAACCTCAACAGCCACGTGACGTAGTCCCCAGGCACCCCAGCGTCCTTGACATTGTCGGCCTTGACCTTCTCTGAGTCTGAGAGGTGTGCGGGTACAGAGGTGCGGATCTGATGATCTAGTCTCCAGGTAATGATGAACCGTTTGGTCCAGGATCGAATCTGTCTGGGCACCAGGCTCTGTTGGAGGAAAGAGTATATAGAATAACAAAAAAAAACCCAAACCAAACCAACCAAACAAACAACAGATTTGAACACATAAAGGTTTTAGAATACTATGCTGATTTGAATAATTTAACAGGTTCCAGAGTTCTTTATTCCCCTACTTTTATTGGATTTCTTCACAACCAAACGTAAATGTTCCTGGTATTCTCATTAATTGTATACCCAACATTTACTTTAACGCACTGACACAAGTAATGCGACATCTTTTGATTGTGTCACTTGAAAAAAAAAAAGCAACAACAACAAAAACAACTGAGTAAGAACAATACCCCCCCCCCCCACACACACACACACACAACCTCCAGAACATAGAAACACATTATGATTATTGCGACTAACTCATTTTAAAAATGTTAAACATGGAGAACAGCTTTGATTCAGATACAGAGGAGTTCTCTACCAAGGTGGGCAGGCAGGACAAAAGCCGGAGTCAGGTATCAAACGTCTTTCGAGTAGTCCCGACCCCAGAAAAAAATACACGTTAGACAATAAACAAACATTAAACAATTAACAACAAACAATAGACAACAAGTGAAAGTAAAGCCATTTACCGCCAAATGACCAGACCTTGGTCCACAGAACTGGGATTTCTTCCCCCACTTCCCACTGCCATCTTCTCCAAGGTCAGGAGTTCTGTCTTTGCTGCATCCTTCTGGGCGACCTTTGCAGCCTCTGTTGCTTTTCCCCCTCGTTTGGCCTTCACTTTCTGCGTAACCTCTGAAGCCTCGGTGACCTTTGTCCCTTGTTTGACCCTCGCATTTTGAACGACTTTTGCACTCTCTATGACCTTTACGTCCAGGGCTGGCACATCTAAACTCTGGGGCCGTTCGCTTGCTATAACGTCTGGCCAGGTACCATCTCATCCAGCGGCGGAATTCCACGGGCACTGATTTCTGTTAGGCATTAAAAAACAAAAAGGTTACTTGTGATCCAGGGGAGAGCACTGTAGAAAGGGCACTTCATTGTAATGTCTTTGAGTTATATCCCTTAGTCTCATATCACCAATTTTGACTTGACAATGTTTTA
>NW_004797662.1:520943-522617 GCF_000002075.1 Aplysia californica
TGGGGTGGGGGGGTGGGTGGGGGTGGTGGTAAATGAGCTAAATTGTATTGATTTAAAGCCTCTTGCAGCATTGTAAGGTTATTCACGAGGCTGGACCTCCGACTGTAACTTTCATCCCCAGTAGATCCGAGCCAAATAAATGGGACCATTCGTGTAAAATTCCTTTCTCAAACTCACAATTGGTCTCTTTTAAGCACAAGGGGGCTATCCCGAAAAACGCTGTTTTGAGAAAATTGAAGGTAAAGATTTTGGACCTTCGTTCAGTTTCATTAAAAGACAAGGAGAGTTTTCTTTACAATCAAACAAAATATATACACACACCGCCAATGAAACCAAACTTCTCCTAAAGGTAGGACAAAGCCCACTTTTGGGGAAGGTAAAGATTTCTGGATACACCCAAAATCTGGTGAAAATGGTATAGGTTTAACGCCCCTGTCAACACTATTAGGTTATTTAAGGGGCGGGACCTCCTAGTTTAACGTCCGTCTCCGATAGGACCACCGAGCCAAGTGGAAAGTTCGTGTAAAGTGCCTTTCCCAAGGATACAACGTCGGACCGAGCTGAGGCTCGAACCCCCGAACTCGCAATCTCACGATTACGAGTCCGGTAGCCTAACCACTTGGCTACCGACTCCCCAAAAATCTGGGTTAGCCCGCTTGTCCTTAAAAGCGACCAACGTCGGACCGAGCCGAGCCTTGATTCACCGACACCCTCAGTCTCACAAGTACGAGAGTGGGTGGTTGGCGGGTGCTCTGGTGTGGTTTGCTCCTTCTTTCCTATCAAACTTTTCTTCTTTTGTTATGCTTGTTACTCTCTTGTAACACCTCTAATCTTTAGGCGCTCATATGACCTTATGCAGTTGCGAGCGCCGTAAAACCTCTACTAAAACAAACAAACAAGTACGAATCCAGTAACTTGCAAGACATTTTTTCCGTCGTTGGTCCCAACAGAATTTTGAATTTTATGAAGGCCATTGGCCTCCATGGAAAATTGTTATATAGAACACAAAATTGAATAATTAAAATCTTTATGAAAGTTGTTTTAATCTGAAATTATATATCTACACCAAATTTTTAATATTTTTACATTTGAGATTTAAAAAAACCCATACACAGCCGTGCAGTAAACCACGTGTAAAAAACAACCCAACTTGTGTTTCGCGCGCTCATATAACCTTATGCAGTTGCGAGCGCCGTAAAACCCCATACTAAACAAACATAGAGTAGGTAAAGACAATGGCCTTTGTTGATTCTAGTCGCGAGGTTCCCGAAGACAATGCTGATGTTTGGTGTTGCTGCTACAGCTGTTATCAATGTTTGATGTCGTTACTGGAGATGTTGTTCATGTTTAATGCTCTTACTGAATACATTCAATGGCTGGGTGATTAGTCTCCTGACTCTTTCTTCAATCGATGAGAGTGGGCTTCGGCCTCCACCCGGGCAAAATTCAAAATATTCCAACTGAAAAGGTTTAATGTGTCCCGCGCGCTCATATGAACTTATGCAGTTGCGAGCGTCGTATAACACTTACCAAAAAAATATAAAAAATAAAGGGTGTGGTTAGTGGGCTCATTATTATTATTACTACTACTACTACTACTACTACTACTACTACTACTACTACTACTACTACTACTACTACTACTACTACTACTACTACCACTACCTCTACTAT
>NW_004797662.1:524420-526376 GCF_000002075.1 Aplysia californica
GGGGGTCACCTGTTTTCAGAGGTAAAATTAGTGAGAAAATGGCCGCCAAAGATTAGTTATTTCCTTAGCTTAAGAGTCCGTGGTAACTGAAAATTAAAAATTTTTGAGCCTTTAATCAACGTTTTTCAGAAAAATCCTCACATAAATGAGTTCTTTAACGGGCATGAAAGGTGTTTAGCCAAAAAAAAAAAAATTCACAAACCTGCGGAAAAATGCAAGTTTCTTCGCTTTGATTATTTTGACGAGCGCCTGACCTCACCACGCTGCCTCACAATTTGATACATTGTTCTTGTGGCAGAAGAGGCACTCAAATAAGAAAGCACGAGAGAAAGTAAAAAGAATGGTAATATGCACATCGACTGAGGAAGGAGGTTGAATGTATACTAAGTGTCAAAATCAACAAAACGTGTTTCTATTAAATTGGTTAAAACGTATGGCAACTGATACTGATGACAGACCCAACAACATCCCTAACAGAATAATATCGGATTGAGCATTTACGGAGGTAGGAGGGTGTGATTACTTTTATTTTTCGGCAACAGCAAACTGTAAGCTAACAGGAAAACTGTGTGTCATGTCTCAACGTTCTGGGAGAGTGTGGTGGATACATGGATCGAAATGGCCCCTTATCTTAAAAAACCCCAAAAGTTTCACGACTGAGATACTAAGGGAACCTTTGTTCAATAAAGGAAACAGAAATTAGAAAGGGAAATAATTGTATCTAAAAAGATAGATGAACTCGGGTATAAAATATGATTGTGTATCGCCTGAATCATGGGAGAAGATTAAATAATACGGAGGAACTATTTCATATCACTGGGCCATATTATGGTGCCTTTGATTTTGACTATTATGCGTCGATGAATGCTCTTTCTACACAGTGGAAGCAAGACGTCGGCGACAACAACACTGGGGAACTTCTGTTGAACACCAGGGAAACAAATACGAATGTTAAAAAAACGGTTCTAGAGATATTGAGCAAACCGATCAGAGAGATCAGACAACTTTTAAAATACCAAAGACATGTATAATTTTTGAATGAGAAAAAAGAAAATTGACATAACAATCATGTAAATACAACATAGCACACAAGTCAACGGAAGAATCTCGACTTAGATCATTGCATTTTAAAACCCTCCCTAACATCGTCCTAAATAACATTCTACTCAATCGCCTAGGCATTAAAAAATTCTGAACTATGTGAGCACTGTAGTGTCAAAGACGTTATTGAGCATAATATTCTGTATGCTTCCGTGGAAGCCGAGAATGTTTCTGAGTGTTCTCAGAGGGTCTGCTGGGGTAATAATAGTTGTGAAGCGCATAGAGCACGCTCTTGAGCATGGACATGCGCTATATAAGTGCAATTATTATATTTATTCATTGTTCCTTGTTAAAAAAAACTTCGGGCACAACGTATTTCATACTATTTGTCTCAAAACGTCCTCTGGTTTTCCCATGACTGACTGGAACATACTCCTTGGTTTCAGTGAACGAGGGCAAGATGAAACAGTACAGAGGCTCAGTTAAACATAGCTTATCACATTCTTCTTTTGACCGCAAAGATGTGTGTTAGCAAGGTACGCTACAGCTAAACACAAAATATACGAATCTTGTTTGAATTGGATCTGGAGCTAAGAGAACGTAGGTTTTCGTAAGGTTCATTGCTAGCCCCGACGGTGGTGAGAAAAATATAATATATCCTGGTTGCAGCACTACAAGTTTGAATGACACGGATGAAAAAGATGGGTTTTGTTTCTGTTTTTTTGCATTAAAAAAAAGATATTATAATATAGTTTTCTCGAATTACATTGCATTGTAACATTGTCAAAAATCCCATTAGAAAAGTTAAAGGACGCCTTATGTTTGGGAGAAAAGCAAGTCTGTTTAGTATAACCATTCTCTCAGCACCATACAAATCATAATAATGATGTTTTTCTCCTCATGTACGATCTCTCT
>NW_004797662.1:528011-535606 GCF_000002075.1 Aplysia californica
AGGGGGGGGGGAGGGAGAGAGAATGAGAGATAAGGACAACAGATACAATTTGAGAGGAAAGAAGGAGCAAACAAATACCAGAACACCCGCCAACCACCCATCTTCTCCTATTGGAAATTCAAAGCGTTTAAATTAGTGATATGATGTTATCTTATTGAACTTTGCAACCTGCCTCTGATAACAGATTGTTTGTGGGAACTTGCTGTCGTAATGTCATTTCTGAAGATTTTCTGCGTATCATGACAACAGCACTATGTTTAGAATATTAATAAACAGGCCTAAATAGCACGCTAGGTCTTCAGTTCTCCTGTAATTGCAACTTTCACTTTCCCATTCACTTTCACCAAGAGTGCAATATAATAAATAATCAGGTGTTTGCCCTACAGTCTGCACCTCCATTGTCGTGCAGGATTCACTCGCCGAGAGGCGTCTGCTTGGAATCTCGTGTCGTGCAGATTGCTACACTTTGACTTGTTCGGTAAATAAAGACACATTTTGTGACAGTTTTGTTAGTAGAGTAAGGGACGGATATTTTGTAGTAACAATCTTGTTTGTGTAAAAAAAGAGAAATAATTTTGGCGACAAATTTTGTTTGTAAAATAAAGACCGATATCTTGTGGTGACAATGGATCAAGGGGCTAGATCAAGACAAACGGGTGCTACTGGTGCCCGGCCAAAGTTAACGACATCTGTAAAACATTATGACAAACATCCCAGCCCTATCTTCATCGAGCCAAGAGAAATAGGAACGTTTAGTATTGACAGCGAAGGAAAGTTTCATCATGATGCCCGGCAGCTGAGAAATTATGTTCCTCCGAGAAATCTAACAGAATGTAGGTTTGATCTGACGAGTGGCATTGAGGATAGTATGATGGAACGAGACGAGACGAACAGCAGAGAGGAGTTTAAAACGTTTCTTCACTGGATTATGGAAAACAAGAACAGTTTTCTGATGGAAAAGCCTGCAAAAACCGACGGTGCTCGCCTAGGAGGCGGGGATAGCCGATTCCACAGGTCGGCCCCGGATTTTGTTTGCACAAGAGGTCTGGTCAGCCGATTGCTCCGTGTGCCTTATCAATACGCCAATGAAGTTGAGTTGTCCGTCATCAAGTTCCGAGGCACGTACTTCTTGTGTGAGATTGATCAGGTCTCCGCGCCAATATACCCCGAGAAAGAGAACATGTACAAATGGGGCTGTAGATTTAAGCAATATGTCACTGCAGACAAAGGAAAAGGGATACCGGATCTGTCAAGACCCATCAAAGCAAACGAGCGATTTTATTCTGTGGTGCGCTTTCAGTTAGGGCAACATTCACTAGTGTGCCGAGGACAGGTGGACTGTGAGGATCCCAGTCGAGAAGAAGGGAATAGGTACGCGCAGCTTAGGATTATAAAGCTCCGAGAAGACAAAAAAGGGAAAGTGAATTTCCTGAGATACAAACTGCTCAGGGCGTGGGCACAGGGCGTCTTGGAAGGGGTCCCGGTCTTTGTGTATGGCTTCTACTCCGAGGAGAACAACGTAAAGGCAATGGTCAAGTCTGTTCGCAGTTATGAAGTGAAGGACATGCCACAGATGGCGCACCACCCAGACGTGGCGGGACCGTGGAAACCACATGTCTGTTGGAACTTTCTGGAAGCTTTCCTCGACTTTGTCAAAGCGAACATCACAGAAGACAGTGAGAACTGGGTCTATGAGTGCCGTAGAAAGCCCAGAGAAGACATAGCATTCGAGAGAAAGAGGAACAGCGAGGAACTGAACTATCTTCCCGACTGGTTCACCAACTGGGGCGCGTGGGAGGACACGGTAAGAGCTCAATCACCCGACGCTCACTAACCCCAACTCCCTCAGCACACGGCCATATAGCTGTCACAAAGAGCAGAAGGGGGGCTCTCGTGGCCTAGAGGTTAAGGTGTTCGCCTCTCATTCAAAGGTCCTGGGTTCGAATCCGGGTAGCGACCAAAACATTTTCTTCTCTAAATTTGTCTCCTTTCACCTCCTTTCCTACTCTCTAGCAATGTTCTGTCGTCTGCTTTCGTCTCCTCTTTCTGCCCCCCACCCCTTCACCTCCTTTGCCCCCTCCTCTGGGCTCCTGATTCTTTCTGCAGCCTTTCTACTGCTACTCATTGGTTTCTTCTTACTGCTGTCTTTCAGCCCAACCCCTGATCTTCTGGTAGGAAAGATCTACACCTAGCCTTCTCGGACAAGGGCGAAAAATCTCGGAGGTCCCGAGTGCAGGCTGTGCACGTTAAAGATCCCTTGGTGGTCTAAAATCGATAAGAGTAGGCTTCGGCCGCCACCCGGGCAAAATTCAAAATTTCCTACCAATTGAAAAAGTTTAGTGTGTCCTGCGCGCTCATATGACCTTATGCAGTTGCGAGCGCCGTGAAACACTTACAAAAACAAAAACAAAAAACACAAAAGAGCAGAAGTGCCTGGGCCTCTATAGTTGCCCAAAGAGCTCAAATTCTTGATATATATTCTTTTGCTCGATAGGCTGCTATTGGTTGACATCTCAATACTAATTCAATGTCCTAAAATTCTTGGTGTTTATAAATTTGATTAATTAGATTTATGAATTCGTAGTCCATTCGTTGTTTTTGTTGTGGATTCTGACACCGTCACCAGACATGCTGACAATTTCGCTATCAATTTGTAGCGTTTGAATGTAGTTACGTACTTAATATGTTACTTGCTGAGTACCCGTTCGATGAACGGACTCAAAAGAATCGATTAATCGATTGTCAAGTCGTTTTCACGCAAGAGAAAAATCAATCTGCAAATTTTACTGATCAATTGAAAGAGAGATGTAGGTATCGCCTGAAAGAGACATTTATATATCACTCGGAAGAGATATAATATATAATAATATAATAATATATAGATTAATTAATCATCTATTCCGCTTTCTTGGTTGTACTCTCCAGAATGTCAAAGGTGTGGAACAGAGCGCACTGCTTGTGAACGGAGGTTTCAATTGTTTACAATGGCGTCTTAGAAGACGGGCTTTCCCAAAATTATGTATATACGAAACTAATGAAAAACTGAAACTTAAACTACAGTGACTTCAGACTGCTCAATAACACTGTGCACCCTTTAAACCATTCTGAAACAGTATTAATGTTTTCAAATTCGAAAGTTAAGTGGTTCGGAAGTTTTAGGAGGCCAAAGTGACGAACGTTCACAATAAATAATACTAGCTGGACTCCCTTTCGGTGAAAGGAATGATCGCTGCATTAACATGAACTGAAAGTCATTGGCCTACTATGTTTAATTTTTACCCTCTACTTGAATTGAGCAATAAATCTTGAGAGATGCAAAAATGTTGCCAGTGAAATGATAGCTGGTGTATTCAAAGGCGTTACGTCTATTCAAGTGTCCCAAGAAAAGCATTTGTTTTTTCCTGATTGTATTTAACCAGTGAGCGTCCTACGTGGGCTTCACCAAGCACTACCTCATTTGATTTATTTTCCTTCCACGATATATTCTCAGTAGTCCCCTAAGAAACCGTATTTCATTTGCTTCTATATAATTTTTACTGTCTTTAGGGATTGCCCAGCATTCACAGCCATATTATAGAAGGGCTGGCCACATATAGCATTTCAGAAATTTCATTTTGGCAGTCATTGAGATATTTCTATTTTTCCGGATTGGGCTCACTTTATTGAAATTATCTTTAGCCTTTGCAATTCTTCGTTTTATGTCTGTGGAACATTTGGCATCACATGTGATCATATCCTCGATATTTAAATTGTTGAACTTGTTTGATCTTTTCGCCTTTACTGATGAAACAACGAATTTTAATAGGATTTACTGCTTTCAAAAAATTACCATGCATTCTGCTTTCTTCCCATTCAGTGACAACCGTATAAGTTCACTTTCCTTTACAACAGTATCCCCCCCCCCTCCCAGGGTGGTGCTACTGACTGAAGTTGTCTTTAGGCCATTCCCAAAGGGGGGGGGGGGTATAAACATGTTCTTATGCACAGTAAAATTGTGAATGGGCTTGTTTGTCATGCTCATACCGTGCCGGATCAACATAGGGGCAACTGCTGCTTCTTCTTTCCTCATTTTTACTATCGTCATTTTATCGTCTACTTCTTTTGTATGGTTGTTACTCTCTTGTGAACTGCTATTTCTGGGGTGCCTTGATAGTCGATGCAGACTTTGTGCTGTTGAGGCTAGAGGGGTGAGCAGAGTAAGCCTGATTCTCCATTTAGACTTCTCTGTTTTATATGCACCACTTGGCGCTCATATAACCTTATGCAGTTGCGAGGGCCGTAAAACCTTACTATAGTGCGGTCAAAAATTCGTGGCGCAACTTATCCTCAAATATCTTTTTATCGGCTGAATCAATGTAACTCATACTTTGCATAGCAGTTTGTATCAATTTGTATTAATTAAATCATATTTTTCCAGAGCAATTGGGGCTAGATTAAAACACTTTTCTTCATAAATTTATATAAAATACTTGAAATCTCTGTCACGCGTAAAATGGTACATGTATTGTTCTTCCCCCTTCCCCCTTCTCACACACATTTTGATTACGCATATGGCCTACGTCACAGCTCATCAATGACAATTTTTACTTGCAAAACTTGTTACAAGAAATTATTTTTATAGTGACACATTTTTTGCACTCATGGCTCTCAAAACATGCGTTCAATAAGCTTAATGTCCCGATTAGAAAAACCTGACAGACTTGCAATTAGAAGCAATATTGCTCTAGCTGTAAACATTTAAAAACTTGTAGAAACCACCCACTCGGATTTTTAAAATTAGTATTTATTAAGGAGTTTTCTAGAATACAGCTTGCTGGTGTTTACAAAATGTTGATCTGTTAAGACAAATTGATACAAGTCACTGTGCAAAAAAAATTGGAGAACCTATGTTCAATAGTTGAGGAGATATTTGACAATAAGTCGCGCCACGAATTTTTGACCGCACTATAAAGCAACAACAACAGTATGTAGAAGCGAGCGCGGGTCCTGCAGGAAAATATTGACAGTGTTACTCGCGAAGTGGTTCCCGGTCCCAGAACCATGTGTCACGACGCGGTGAAATCAGGCGCTCGTCAATTTTTGGGCATATGAGGTTATTGGAATCATCTTAAAGCCTGTTCATTTGCCTTCCTTTTGGTGAAAAAAATATCCATCTATGTTTCTACAGAAGTCGAAATATTTGCTATTGAAGGAGGTCAGAGTCGCCTGGTTTCAGAGGTTAAATTAGCGAGAAAATGGCCGCCAAAGTTTGTTAACTTACATAGCCTCATAGACCATAGTCCTTGGAAACTGAAAATTTACATTTTTTTGTGTCTTTAATCGATGTTTTTCAGTAAAAGCATACAGAAATATGTATGTTTTTAAAAGGACATAACAGGTGTTGAACCAAAAATTAAAGAAGAAAATAAGGAAAAAATTGCCCATCCGTCCAAAAAACCCCCAACCCCAACCCCAATGACGATTTCTTTGACTTCATTATTTTAATGAGCGCCTGATTTCACCACGATGCCTCACATTTCATTTACAGCTGCAGCAAGCCGTCATGAATTCCTGAAACAATATTTTGTAGGAAGACTTGTGTGCTCTGTGCGCAGGAGATGCACTTTTTTTTACCCCTATTATCAATTTATACTCACAAAAGAGACGTTTTTCTTGAAACCATTCCACCTTGATTTATATGTCAGATACGGCAAATCTTAAATTCGTGGTCGAAAAAGTTTGTTATTTTCCCGAAGGAAAGACAAACAGATCGAACATAATATTATAGGGTGGAACCTTTTTTTTTTTTTTGATTGGCAGTATAGTATTTGCTAGTATGTGATTTTGGTGAATTTTTATTGTATGTATTCGTGAGGCACATGTATTGTGCATCATGTTGTGTTGTTGAATGTTTGCATGTTTTCTTAACCCTGACAATCCCCATTCTGCGTGGCCTTCCTCTTCCTTTATAACCTATGTAACGTTGATTAATTTTTATATGTAATCGTGTGATTCTTGTATTATGTTAATATGTGATGCTGATAAATGATTGTATAATACATTGTACCATAAGCACCATCACGTGAACTAAAAAATATGGTGAGAGAGCTTTTTTTTCTGGGCCAACAGTTTGGAACACTCTCCCTCATGATTTGAGGAGCGAAATGAAACTTGATACCTTTAAAAGGGGACTCAAAACACATCTATTTAAGAAATATTTTAATTAATGGACAGTACCTTTGCCTTTTTGTATGAGCATTTTTTATTGTCTGAAAGAATGTTGCTGTCAAAAAGTGCGCACATGATGAATTTGTATGGTGTTAGTATGAATGTGTTTTTAATCTCCTATGTACGCCTTGGGCCCACGCTGAGGGGAAAGGCGGGATACAAATGCTCTTATTATTATTATATATTTGTTTTAGTAGTAGAGGTTTTACAGCACTCGCAACTGCATAAGGTCATATGAGCGCCAGAAGATTAGAGGTGTTACAAGAGAGTAAAAAACATAAAAAGGAGGAGGGGAGATAAGGACGATAGATGTTTGATAGGAAAGAAGAAGCAAACCACACCAGAGCACCCGCCAACCACCCACTTATATATTTATGTGATATTGTGTATTTTGTGGTGTTGATGAATTATTGTATATTAATTATATTTGTGTGATATTGTGTATTTTGTGACATAGATTAATTATTGCATTATTCGTGAGATTCATGTATTATGTATAATTTTGTATTATGCAGTGCTTATGAATAAATAACTGTATGTATTGGTCATTGTAAAACGGCACCACCCCAACCCCCAGAGACAAATAAAAACGATACTTTTATTTTTATTTATTGTATCCTATTGCACAACTTTCAACTTGACAAGAATAAGTGAAAACCCATGAAAAGAAAGAGAAAAAAAAGAAGGCCCCCATGTCTGACACGTGTGACGTCACTGCTGCAAGCTTTGGTATTATATTATATAACCTCTTTGGGCTATGCACCAGCCCAGCAAAATAGGTCAGATCTCATTCTCGCTCGCCACTGTCATTCTTGTTTTTTGGGGTTTTTTTCGTAAGTGTTTTACGACGCTCACAACTACATAAGACCATATGAGCGCGGGACATACCAAACATTTTAAGTTGGTAGGAAATTTTGAATTTTGTCCAGGTGGCGGCCGAAGGCTACTCTTATCAGTTTTAGACCACCAAAGTATCTTTAAGGTACACAACTTGCAGCAGAAGACCATGCTTGGGGCTGAAAGACAACAGAAAATAAGGAGCCTAGGAGAAACAGTAGAAAGGCTGCAGAAAGAGTCAGGAGCCAAGAGGAGGGGACACAGAAGGTGAAGGGGTGGGGGAAGAAAGTGGAGACGAAAGCAGACTTTCTATGGGACTTGGCAATGAAGATACAGTCCAAAAAATGAAAACACAAACTGGGCACTCACAAAAAAAAACACACAACCAAAAACACATTTTATTATGCAGAAAACACAACCAGACACTCACAAACACAAACACACAATCAGACACACATACGTACAACATACACAAACACACAAGCACAAAAACACAAACAATCGCAAACATATATACCCCGATGCCCATACACACAAACACACAAACACAC